>NW_027397070.1:680726-814642 GCF_003265705.2 Callorhinus ursinus | reverse complement strand
AATGATCAGTGCAAACCCACATTCCACACAGGAAATGTGATTGTGGTAGGAAGCTGCACCCCCTGGTGGACAGGGACTGAAATGGGTGCATGTTGGCCAGAGGCCTCCCAAATTCAGCCATCTGTGTCATCCCTGACTTCATAAGGCACATGTCAGTCATCAGGGTGGCCCCATGGAAGTCTGAACAACAGCAATCCTCACCTCTCAGGTCTATTTGTTCTTAAGACACCACCTGATATGGAAGTTCTTTAACACCGCATCCCAGGGCATTTCGGTAGTTGTGAGGGCTCTTCTAAAGCATTTTACTACAGTACTTCATATTCTCATGTATCCTTGTGAGCCAGCCTATAACACACTGACTGCCAGAAAAGGAGTTGGAAGTGAATATGGGAAAAGTAATAAGAAGTCAAGTCATTGCTGAGTGATTCTGTGTTTTTGGCACTTTACCTCAGTATTTAGAACCATGATTGTCATTTTTTAAGTACTCTCTAAATATTTTCTAAATTAAACAAAAATAATGAACAAATGGCCTTTATTTTTTCCCATTAATAAACAGTTTATTCAGTTCATTATAGTGGGTAAGTTCCCAGCTAAATGCACACATATAAGCGTATGCACACATACAAGTTCCCAGCTAAATGCCCTGGGTTAATGCAGGAGCCAGCGGGTTACATGGGACTGGGCACGAGGCAAGGAGGGAGCACCAAGGTTTCAGAGTCAGACCTGGCCAGAGCCCCTGAGTGGAGGGGTGGGCTCACGGCCTACCCCACACTGACCCCACTGCTTCCTTCTCACAGCTGGGCATCCTGCAGGGCGTATCTTCAACACTGCAGCATCTCAGTGAAGCCAGGGGAACAGATATTAAAAGGAGCCCGTGTCTGGGTGCCCCTCAACTCTTGTTGCTCAGACAACATTCTTCGAGGTGACAAACACTCAGGAAGTTAAGAGACCCTCTTCATCAGCCGCATGGCAATCTGTGAAGGCACTGGGCCAGGTGTGGGCCAGGCAGCTGCATTTCAAGTTTGGAGTGCTTATGACATTACAAAGGCACGTTGCCTAGAAATTAAACTTTATGGTAACAAACAGAAAATAATCAGTTTAGACAGAACAGTAGGCGAGCTCAAGAATATAGCAGGTTCTAGGTCAAACATCTTGAAGAACTTTCTTGAACAGCAGGCTGGGGCTGCACTGGTTCTTCACGGGGAAACATTCCACATGATGATGATGATGATGACCACAACAACAATCCCTATCACCCATATCTTGCAATTCTTTCACTAATATTTTCTCTTCGACTTGGCAGAACTTGTTTCAAATTGGGACACTCCGGCTTGCAGCGGGACTGCGCGACGGTCTAACTCCGAGAGCTTCTGATCTCTTTCCAACACCTTATCCACACTGACTCTTATGATGTCCACCACCTCATCTACTTGATTTTGTGTCAGCTGAAGGCTTCGGTTGCTGCCAGAGGCAGCACTTGAACCTGGAGGTGCACTTATAGACATTTTGGTAGCAGCGGGCGACGGTCAGCAGAGCAACGCAGCCGGACCAAAGGCCAGGAGCTGGGCCAACAAATGGCCTTTAATTGATATAACATATTTACTTGTTCCTAAACTATTAGCAATTGCAAGAAATACTATTTTTTAATAAAAGCTTTCAGAAGAATTCACACTATTTATCAAACATTATAATAGCCAAATATTCCTGATTTTTAGAATAATTAAAAAGTGAAAAATAGGAATTATAGACAGAAAAAACATCATACATGGAGTCATCGAATCCCTATAGAATGATCTGAGATTCTTATGTTCTCAAGATTTTGTTGACTCCCACATCAGGTGACTAGTGTATGTGAATTAGGCAACAAATATTAATGCTATCCTCTTAACAGGTTTAGCCTAAAGGATGCTATCTATTGCCAACTGTCACATTTTGTTGCCAAACATTAATCAAATAATTTTTCCCACAAGGTAAGAAATCAGGATTATCAAGAAAAGTTCTGGAGAGGGATGCATCTTCTGTAAAGCCCTATAAACGTTTACTCTAGACACATTAGGAAGCTGAGCTCAGCTGTTTCCTGCAGCGACTGCCCACACATTCAGGTCAAGGAACATCATGAGTCCAAAGCCAACATGGGAAAGGTTTCCCAGATGCAGAGTGAAGTAAGAAATTCAGGCCTGGATATTGTTTTGGTTCATACCACCTTCCAAATCACATTGTCAGAACCTGCTTCAAAATTATGTTAGAGGGGAATTTTGGACAAGCCCCTATGAACTTCTATTCAGGTATGCAGGAACAATGTGAAATAAGTTGGAATAATGCTGGTTGAAAATAAACAGATTAGCACATGGATGAAAAAGGTTATTATGTATAACTTAAAAAAACAGTTTCAGGCCAATGAAAGCCTACAGGAGAAATATTTTGCACGTTGCATCAGACAAGAAGAATTGCATGTCACTGAGGGAAGATACTGCATAGAAATCTGGATATTTAATGGCTTTATTAATACATAATTTACATAATAATAAACTGCACAAAATTAATCAATTATTTTTAAGATTATTTATTTATTTGAGAGAGCGAGAGATAAGGAGAAAGAGCATAAGCTGGGAGGAGAGGGAGAAGCAGGTCCCCTGATGAGCTGGGAGCCCAACTCAGGTCTCGATCCCAGGACCCTGAGCCGAAGGCAGACGCTTAACTGGCTGAGACACCCGGGCGCCCCAAAGTAAACAATTCTATAAGATTTGATGTATATATGTATTTGTGAAGCCATCACCACAATGGAGATAACAAACATAGGCATCACCCCAAAAGTTTCCTCACATCTTTTTGTAATCCTTCTCTAACCCTCACCACCCCCATTTCCAGAGAACCCTTCTGTCATGAATCAGTTTGTATATTTTATACTTTTGTAAAAATGGAGTCATATGTACTCTTTTGTCTGGCTTCTTCTAGCATAATTATTTTCAGAACCTTCCATAGTCATAATTATCAAAACTTTCTTTTTGTTGCTGTGTAGTATACCATCATGTGTGTATAAAACAATGTGTTTATTCACCTGTTGCTGACCAAATGATTAGTCCCAGTGAGGGACTAATAAAGCTGCTATGAGCATTTGTGTATGTTTTATAGACATATGCTTTCATTTCTCTTGGATCAATTTCTGTGAATACAATGGCTGGATCATATGGTAGGTGTACATTTGACTTTCTTAAAACAATTTGTTCTAGTAGCTGTTTTGTAGATTCCCTTGAGTTTTCTGCGCAGGCAATTATGCTGGCTGTTAATAAAGATAAATTCGCTTCTTCCTCTCCAAACTGTATGGCTTTTGTTCCTTCTACATGCCATATTGCATTGGCTGGAACCTCTACTTCAATATTAAATAATAAGTGGTGAGAGCCAAAACTCTTCCCCTATTTCCCAAACTAAGGAGAAAGCATTTAAGCTTTTATCATCAAGCATGACATTTGATGGAAGTTTTCGGTTGAGCCCTTTTTTCACTGAGGAAATTCCCTTCAATTCCTTATTCGCTAGGAGTTTCTCTCAGGAATGGATCTGGATTTTGTCAAATGCTTTTTCTGTACCTATTGAGATACCCTCATAAATTGCTCATCTGCTATTTGTCAATCACTTCGGATATATTACTGAAAAACTGTCACAACAAAATATTAAAGAAGGTATCACTCTCCAAATTTACAAATAATAAAGCAAGCTCAAAAATATCAAGAACTTGTTGGCAGAGCTAATACTTTTGAACACAGAGATGGATGATAGCAAAAACCTGTTCCCTGTTTTTGCCACTATTGTTGTTGACAGAAAAATTGAGAGAGAGATTGGAAAGAAAGATTGGACTTCTTCCCAAACCTTTGAAATATTTTAAGACACTCTTTAACAGGTTCTTTATTATACAAATGGAACTAATAAAGAGATTCAAAAAAGTGCAGGTTTTGCCCCTTTACCAAAATTGGAAAGAAAATATAATAGATACCCAAACTGCTATTCAGGAGCTGACCACTGGGGAGCAGCTTCACCATTCCATTCAGGCCAGTTATTAACAACTGATTTATGCAATGCAAAGTAGCAAAAGTGGCAAACTCTTCTAGGATTTTGTGATTCACCAATATTGGAGCTCCATTCATGACTAGTGGTCACTCTGTTCCTTGAAACTTGCTTGTGATAACCCAGTCTGGAGCATAGTTGTTCCAGTTAACAAGTATAAATATTTCTCAAAAATTTAGAAATAGAATTGCCTTATGACCCAGCAATCCACTTGTGGTATATACTCAAAAATGGGAAGAATTTGTCTCTATACCCATAATATTGAGATGTTTATGAGTTCCTGTTTCTACCAAAAGGTGGAAACAACCCAAAAGTCCATCAACAGATAGGAATGGATAAACAAAATGGGATGTGACATACACTGGAATACTATTCAGCTTTGAAAAGCAAAGAAATTCTGTCACATGTTGCAACAAGGAAGAACCCCGAGGACATTATGTCAAATGAAATGTCACAAAATGACCAATACTGTATAATTGACTTCTACAACGTATCTAAAGTAGTTAAACTTGTGGAAAGAGAAAGCATAATGGAACTTCCCAAGGACTGGAGGGATGAAGTAATGGAGAATTATTGTTTAATGAGTACAAATATTTAGTTTTTCAAGATGAAAAGAATTCTAGAAATCGATGGTGTTGCTGTTTGAACAAAAATGTAAATGTATTTAATATCATGGAACTATACACACAAAAAATGTTAAAATGGTAAAAATGAATGTGAAAATGGTAAAATTTTATAATAAAAAAAAATTTGAGGAGGGGCACCCAGGGTGGCTAAGTCAGTTAAGCATCTGCCTTCTGCTCAGGTCATGATCCCAGGGACCTCATATTCAGCTTGGTGTCAGGCACCCTGCTCAAAATGGAGTCAGTTTCTCCCTCTCCCTCTGCCCTTCCTCCTTGCTCATATTCTCTCTCACTCTCAAATAAGTAAATAAAATCTTTAACAAAAATTATGGGGAGATTCTTGTCAAGATTTTTACTCTACACATCTGCCTTCCAAGCAAATACAAGAGGATGATACAATGCAAGACCAATTATCAACCGTCAATTACCATATGAATTTTAAGGCACTGTGGGAATGAGGTTAGAGGTGGAAGGAGGGAAATGGAGAGAATGAGCATTTGGAGTATGGAACATTAAACAAACAAAGAGTGCTGGGAAGTGTGCAAACTGAGCCACGTGTTGGCAAAAAGTGATTTTGAAGGAGTTCTGAAATGAAGGGCAGGAAGAGACAAAGGGGAAAATTCACACTCTGCTCCTTCACAGTGTCCCCTTAAGCGCTCCTAATTATGAGCATTTGTGAATAAGACTGGTGAGAAGCAGGTAAACCTCCAGTAGGCACACTGAGCACACCTATGCTAGAGGTGTTAATAAGAAGGAATGAACACTAGTACATACTACATCAGAGAGCAGGCCCCTTAGAAACTAAATGTGAATACAGTTGACTCACAGCAAACAAACCTAATTACACTAAACACTACACACAGCACTCAGTCCGTCACCCATACATCATCCCACCCTGTGGCCTGCCACCAGTGCCCTCAGGCGGGCAACAAGAGTGAGCTTCTGTAAGCGGCTAGTGAGCGTGCGCAGAGAGCAGCCCCACTCTCCCAACTGGGAGAAATCACACAAATGCAGTCAGCACTGTCCTAGAGAAAGCAAACAAAAGAGGAACTGGAGAGGATTATGCTAAGTGAAATAAGTCAAGCAGAGAAAGACAATTTCATATGGTTTCACTCATCTGTGGAACATAAGGAAGAGCATGGAGGACATTAGGAGAAGGAAGGGAAAACTGAAGGGGGGACATCAGAGAGGGAGATGAACCGTGAGAGACTATGAAATCCAGGAAACAATCTGAGGGTTTAGAGGGGAGGGAGTGGGGGGATGGGTTAGCCCGGTGATGGGTATTAAGGAGGGCACGTGTTGTAATGAGCATTGAGTGTTATACGCAAACAATGAACCATGGAACACTACATCAAAAACTAATGGTGTGATGTATGGTGACTAACATAACATAATAAAAAAAAAAAAAAGATGCCACATGAGCATCATTGTATTTCAGCAAATACAAAAACAAACAAAAAAAAGAGAGACTCTTCAGCACCCAGTCTGGCTTCACAGGATCAAGAGAAGGCCTTAAAGTTTGTACCACATTGTCCCAGGAAGTAGGAAACAAATAGCCAACCATGCTGAAGGTTTAAAGCCTGAATGTGTCTGGATCTGAGCTATGTACTCACTGCACACTCTGGATAAAACACTTGTTTACTTCCACTGCATCAATTCTCACCTGAGTATGTTCAAGCATTCAAACCTGTAGGAACTGCGCCCTCTCTGCCACTTCTAACTTGATTTAAGAAGAAATAAACTAATAATAGAGAAACATGCTTCCTTCTGATTCCATCATCAGGCTTGGAGGAAATGGACCAATCAAGAGTTGCCTTCCTTCTACTGCACAGGAGCTATGTAAGGAGGGAAAGAATCAAGCCCATTGAGGTGTTGGGCTACAGTCCTAACCTCCTTTGTTCTAAGTGATAAACTGAATTTATTTACCATTGGGGTAACACGGAGACTAAGTTCACTACACTAAACATGCTCTGTGCTCTATTCATCCCTCCTGTTCCCCTCAACCTTTGGCAACCACAATCTTTTACACCCGCCAAGTTTGCCTATTCCAGAAAGTCACAGAATCTGAATCATACCTTAGGTAGCCTTTTCGGATTAGCTGTATTCAGTTAGTAAAATACATGTAAGTTTCCCCTATCTCTTCATGACTTTATACCTCCTTTCTTTTTAGCAGCATATCATGTTCCATTGTTTGGATGTAACACCATTATATGTCCCTTCACTTATTGAAGGAATACTGTTTACCTCAGAGCTTTGGAAAACGTGAATAAAACTGCTATAAAACACCTGTGTACAGGTGTGTGTGGACATAAGTTTTCAAACCCTTTGGGTAAATACAAAGACCACTGCTGGATCATACCGTAAGAGTGTGTTTAGTTGTGTAAGAAACGGCCAAACCACTTAATTGAAATGTCCGTGTATGCACTTTCATTTCGTAGTAATTTCCTGACAATATTTACTACACCCTTTGCTGCCTGTCAAAGCCCCAGCTAGTCCAAAGCAGGCACAGGTACCACAGGTGGCCCTGCCAACTGCTCAGCTCACAGATGTGACCCAGAGCCTGCGCCTCCATATGTCCCTGCCTGTGTCCTGCTGCCCCGCGTATCTCTCTGCTCAGGCACGTGCTCCTCCCAACTATGGGACTCACTTATACAAGACAAGTACAAAGATAACATTAATATTAATTGCAAGACAGTGATGTCACAGCATTAAACCAAGGGCAGGGTTCCTTGGGAGAGCGGGGGGCTGTGTAACTGCACAGGTCACATGCTCAAGAAGCTGGCTCTGCTCCCAGCTTCAGGGAGTCTGTGCATTTAGCTCCACCTGAATTTTCAGGGGCCCAGTCCTTCCTATTAATGCCCTTTCACCAACACAAAAACCAGTGCAGGCTGGAATTCAATTTGTGTTGTAATCCTTACACATGCAAGTTTCAAATTATGGTTTGGGGTCAGCAGTTTTTGTCTCTGGCTACAACAGAGAAGGGGATCATTTAGGGTAGTCCTGGAAGCTTTCTGCTCCCTTTCTCAAACTGGGCATGATGTTATAAAATTATGAGTAATAGATTCATTCAAAATGCAAGGAAAAGCAATGATTTTCATGGAACAGAATGAAAATTTCCATGAGCTCCTCCACACAAGGTGCTATTTAGAAATGACTGAAATGGATACTTTTCTCAGTGATATATGTCAACACATTGTACAAATTGACAATAGAAATCATTCAGATTTTGTGATTCTATAGGGTCTCTATATCAGGTATTCAGAGGATAAGTTCTCATGTCACCTCAGGTTCACTAACTTTGGAATAATATGAGCTCCACCAAGTCATTTATGCTCTAAAATCCTCCCTTTATTCCTGCATAAAATAAAAGTGCCTATTTACTGGGTATTATCTTACTGAAATAGAAAATAAATGTATGAAGATAATTTAAGTGCCTGACCTTCAATAAATTTATTTTATTATATTTGTATTTCCAGGAGTAAAAAGCTGAATACAGACTTAAAAAATATCCTACACATTCTCTTACATTTCTTGGAAAAAGAACCACCTACAGGTAACAAAAAAATATACTCATCTCTTTCTATTTATCTATTTTTTCGAGACTTCTCCATTTGAATGAGTTACATAAATTTATAAGCTAACTGCCAGGGGATCTGTTTTCCCGGGGTATTGGATGTGGGCATCTCATAAGCCAGCATCACTCAATGTATTTGCCACTACTTTTACAATAACTTCTGATATCATCCATACTTTATACATTGAAAAAAAACTGGTGGTTATTATCAAAAACACAAAATGCAGGTGTTGTCGAGGATATGAAGAGATTGGAATACTTGCAAACTGTTGGAGGCAATGCAAAATGCTGTAACCATGGAAAACAGTATAGAGATTATTCAAAAAGTTTAAAACAGAACTACCATATGATCCAGTAATCCCACTTCTGGGTATATAGCAGTAAGAATTGAAATCAGGATCTCCAAGAGATACTAAGCACTCCTATGTTCATTGCAGCACTGTTCACAATAACCAAGATGCGGAAACTACTTGAATGTCCAATAACAGATGAATGGATAAAGAAAGTGTGCTATATATATAAGTGGAGTATTATTAAGCCTTAAAAAGAAAAAAAAGGCTATCCTACAATATGAAACCACATAGATGAATCTTGAAGACATTATGCTAACTGAAATAAGCCAGTCACAGTAAGACAAATAATGCATGATTCCACTTAAATGTGGTATCTAAAATAGTCAAATGCATAGATTCAAAGAGTGAATCAAAGAAGAGGTTGCCATGGGCTCTGGGGACAGGGTATTGGGGAGTTACTGATCCATGAGCAAGGTGAAAGAATAGACAATTGCTGTACAACTTTGTACCCATAGCCAACAGTCATGTATTGCACACTTAAAATTTTAAGTCTCTATCTCAAGGTAAGTGTTCTTTACATGATACAAACTAAATTTTAAAAAAAAGTAAGAGGGCGCCTGGGTGGCTCAGTCGTTAAGCATCTGCCTTCGGCTCAGGTCATGATCCCAGGGTCCTGGGATCGCGTCCCACATCGGGCTCCCCGCTCAGTGGGAAGCCTGCTTCTCCCTCTCCCACTCCCCCTGCTTGTGTTCCCCCTCTTGCTGTGTCTCTCTCTGTCAAATAAATAAATAAAATCTTTAAAAATAAAATAAAATAAAATAAAAAATAAAATAAAAAAAAGTAAGATACCACAACACTAACACCACCAAATGCTTGTGTGAAAACCTTAGAAATAGCCAAGTCAATCCAATGAATTTCACCAAAGTGTTAATTGGTAAAAGTGTCATGTGGACACCCCAAAAAGACAGTTCATGAACTGGGAGCACTCAAACCAAAATACGGAATGAGGCTCAGTAGTATATTGTTAGAAAGCTGCTGACAGTAAGACAGTGAGTGTCTATTCACACAGTGATTGGTTATAATATCAGAAATGCTGTAAATGATATCAGAAATTGCTCAGTGCGTACCTCATACCAAACTTCAGAAACATTTCAAGTTTCGTTAATGATTTTCAGAGGCACAGCAAAAATGAACATGGATGAGACTGGAGGAGATTATGCTAAGTGAAATAAGTCAAGCAGAGAAAGTCAATTATCATATGGTTTCACTTATTTATAGAACATAAGGAACAGCATGGAGGACATTAGAAGGAAGGGAAAAATAAAGGAGGGGCATTTGGAGGGAAAGACAAACCACGAGAGACTATGGACTCCGAGAAACAAACTGAGGGTTCTAGAGGGGAGGGTGGTGGGGGGATGGGTGATCCTGGTGATGGGTATTAAGGAGGGCACGTACTGCATGGAGCACTCGGTGTTATACGAAAACAATGAATCATGGATCACTACATCAAAAACTAATGATGTACTGTATGGTGACTAACATAACATAATAAAATAAAATAAAATTTTTAAAAAATGATGCAGGTCAAGGTAGTCTGGCAAAATAAACTAAATTAAGCTTTAGTTCTAGAAGTAAACTTGTTTTGTCTGCCCAGGGAATTTTCAGTGCTGGTCTCTCTTTTTTTTTTAACACTGGCAAGGATGTCCCACAACAGGAAAACTCAACATGGCTGACGGGAATGCCCAATGGTATAGCCACATTGGAACACAAGCATATTTTCTTACAAACCTATAGAGACTCCTACTGTATGATCTAGCAATGGCAATCCTTGGTGTTTACCCAAATGGCTGGAAAACTTCTGTATACACAGCAACTTGAACAAAAATATTTACAGCAACTTTATTCATGATTGACGAAACAGGAAAGCAACCAAGATGTCCTCAGTAGAAGAAAGGGTAAGTAAACTATGGGACAGCCAGAAAGAAAATCTTATTCAGTGCTAAAAAGAAACGAACTGTCAAGCCATGGAGAGACATGGAGGAAAATTACATGCATATTTCTAAGTGAAAGAAGCCAAACTGAAAAGCTGCATTCTGTTTGATACCCACTATATGACATTCTGGAAAAGGCAAAAGTATGGAGACACTAAAAAGATCTGTGGTTGCTGGGGGTTAGAGGGAGGAATTGAAGCACTTCTTTAACTAAAGTAAAGTTGAAATGGTGAGCAAAAATCAAAAAGCTTAGTAATACACAAGATTTGGGGGGAAAATTTTATGTGCTATTTTCAATTCCTCAAAGACCAACATCCAATTTTCTGCTGGGTTTAGAAGTGATCATTGCTTCTTATAAAGGGCCATGGATGCATGGCTGTTCTATGACTTAGAAATTTTCTCATTCAGCCCACTTATGTTACTGCCTTCCACATCAAAATGCTCAACACACTCACACATGCACACAAGGGAACTCACACACACACACACGCATGCACCCACACTGGCAACACCACCTTCCTCAATTATCCAAAAGTATGTGGTGCTTCTTTCCCTGACCCTTTCCGGAGAGCACAGCACACACTACTGCTTCCGCAGTAGGCCAGAGTTTCTCTTAAGCTAGTCTTTCATGCAAGTTTGCCCCTGTCCACATACAGCTCATTTTCTAAAATTGGTTGGTGTTACTGTCGGCTGAGAGCTTTTTTCCTGTTTCTCTTTCTGTTTGCAGCTTTCTACTCTTTGGGATGTTTTTACTATCTTTTAAATAGAGCTTTAGAGAAATCAAGAGATAAACTTGTATTATTCATCTAGCAAGGGTATTTTTTAAGAGATCTTATTTTTAAGGAATCTCAACACACAACATCTTGCTCAAACTTACAACTCTGTGATCCAGAGCTGCAGCTCTACTGAAAAAGCCAGCCAGGCCCCACTAGTTTACCACATTTATCCAAATATATGAGAAAAATACTTACTATACACCCTTTTGAATTGTTTAAAGCACATTTTGACATGCATTTAAATTTAGAGAATTTTTTAAAAATTATTTTTAACCAATTAAATAAAAAATTAATTTAAATGAATATATAACAAATATATAGAGAAATGTATTAATATTCTGATCATAGCTCATTCATAAAATCTACTGATAAGGGGATAATAATTAAAGATCACAGGGCACCTGGGTGGCTTAGTCAGTTCAGTGACTGGCTCTCGGTTTCAGCTCAGGTAGAACCTCAGCGTCCTGAGATCTAGCCTCATGTCAGGCTCTGCACTCAGCGAAGAGTCTGTAGCACACTCTCGCTCTCTCACACTCTCACATTTAAAAAATAAATAAATAAATAAGTCCTTAAAAATATTTAAAACATTAAGAAGATTGCAACAATATTGGCAAAAATTCTGACAGTGCAATACAAACATTGCTTTTTCTATTATTTTTTGCACAACTTTACTTACTCCCATGCATTCTCCAATCCCATGATTTGTGGCTCTCTGTGAGAGGCTGCAAAATGGGAGTTAGAGAAATCTATAAGACTTCCTTCCCAGTGTCACCTATCTATCTATATTGTTAGGAAACATCAGTGCGAGAGCATTTTCTTCCACCATATTTCCTGGGCACTGAGAACGATCTCATTTGAGTTCCTACTGTCAGAAAGCCAACTGATCTATTTAACTGGCCAGGACATGAGCCACTTCCTCCATTCTGTTTCTGCCCACACCCTTTCATGTTTCATATCAGCCTGAGTCACCACCTGATTCACTAGAAAAGAAAGCAGGGCAGAGGTCGCTGGCCTCTCTTTTCCTTGCTCAGGTACATGTGTTTGTCCTCCTTTCTTCCCATCCCTTCTTTTTCTGCTAAAACCTGGTTTGGGACTGAAGCTCTCCCATCACCTCTCCTGTCATACTCTATCAGGAAGACATTGGGCATCACCACCTTCTCAGGCACACCGTGTGTCTCTAAAACTGTCATAAAGACACAGCAATACCCACCAGGGTGCCCTGAACAACTTGTGGGGCTGGACGTTCACTGCAAGGATGAGCAGGAGACAACTTCATTGTTATGTGATTTTACCTTGAAATTACTTATGCCCTGGCTGAGGAACTCTTGGCATCAAACTGTTCTCAGTGTCACTAAGGAACAGCTGGGGTTGGGGGATGTTACTTCTGGTTCCTATGCTCTGATCCTTTGTATGATTTTGTATCAAGCAGACACTGAGGGACAAACAACCACAGACTGTGCTGGAACCAGAGTGGATCAGGCAGACACGCTCAGCATCCAAGCCCCTGCTCTGCTCAGAGTTTGTGCTCAGCTCCCCCTGCAGTCCCCGTCACTGTGTCATTCATGGCACAGTAATACACAGCGGAATCTGACGCTTGCACTGAGCCTTTCTCCAAGTGGAAGGATTTGGAATCTCTGTCATAGGTGGCTTCAAATCCTTTCTTGCTTCCCTTCTCCTTGTCCCTCAAGGCTTTCAGGAGGAACTCTGGACCTTCTCCTGGATACTGGACATACCAGAAAAGAGTGGGGGACCCCGTTGTTGAATAAGTACAGTTTACAGTCAGGGAATCCTCTTCTAAGAGGGTCACTTGGCCCTCCGTCTGGGTCACTGAGTTTCCATGGGTTTGTCCTGAGGAAAAAGAAAAGAGAGTTTGTCACCTTGGGCATATAGATCTTGGATAAAATGATAGTTAAAGGTTTTGCACACACAATAAAAAAAAGAATCCAAATTTTAAGAGGCATTTTACTTACCAAGCATCAAGAGAACCACAGTCACGAAGCCTGGAGAACACTTCATCTCTGGAGTGTCACCTAAATAATGTTCTTCATTCTTACCATGAAGAAAGGTTGGAGTGACAGAGAAATGATCAGTGCAAACCCACATTCCACACAGGAAATGTGATTGTGGTAGGAAGCTGCACCCCCTGGTGGACAGGGACTGAAATGCGTGCATGTTGGCCAAAGTCCCCCCAAAGTCAGCCATCTGTGTCATCCCTGACTTCGTGAGTCACATGTCAGTCTTCAGGTGGCCCTTGGAAGTCTGAACAACAACAATCCTCACCTCTCAGGTCTGTTTGTTCTTAAGACACTACCTGATATGGAAGTTCTTTAACACAGCATCCCAGGGCATTTCTGTAGCTGGGAAGATAACAATCTTCTAAAGCATTTTACTACGGTACTTCATATTGTTGTGTCCATGTGGGCCAGTGTCTAACCCACTGGTTGCCAGAAAAGGGGCTAGAAGTTGAATATGGAAAAAGTAATAAGTCAATTCATTGCTGAGTGATTCTGTGTTTTTCTACACTGTACAGTGATATTTAGAACAATGACTGTCATTTTTTATATACTCACTAAATATTTGTTATTTAACAAAAATAATGAACAAATGGTCTTTACTTGAAATGCAGTATTTCTGTGGTCCTAAAATAATACCAGTCATAAGGAATACTATCTTTTTGATAAAAGCTTTTCAGAAAAAAAGTCACAGTATTTGATAGTCAAATATTTTAATAGTCAAATATTCTTAATTTTCAGAGTCATTAAAAAGTGAATAATAGCAATTATAGACATAGAAACACCATACATGAAATTGTCAAATCCCTATAGAATGATCTGAGATTCCTATCTTATGTTCTCACTGTTTTGTTGATTCCAACATAAGATGACTAGTGTATTGTGACTCAGCCAACAAATACTAATGCTATACCCTTAACAGGTTTTAGCCTCAAGGATGCTTTCCATTATCATGCCTCGGTCACATTTTGTTGCCAAGATTTAATAAAAAAAATTATCTGCACAAAATAAGAAATCAGGATTATCAGGATAAAGTTCTGGAGAGGGACACTTCTTCTGTAAAGCCCTGTAAACATTTATCTCTAGACACATAGCTGGAAACTAGCTCAAGCTGCTTTCTGGAGGCGACTCTCCACAGATTCAGATCAAGGAGCTTTATGAGTCCAGAGCCAACACGGAAACGTTTTCCCAGACGCAGAGTTAAGTAAGTAATTCAGTTGTTAGATACTGTTTGGGTTCATGTATCCCATCCCTTCTCTTCCCCACCATCTTCAAATCACATTGTCAGTCCTGCCACAAAACTATGCTAAAAGGAATTTGGGACAAGCCCCTATAAATCTGTATTCAGATATGCAGGGAGAATCCCAAAGAGGTTGGGATGGTGCTGGTTGAAATTAAAGAGGGGGCGACTGGGAGGCTCAGTCAGTTGAGCTTCAGGCTCTTGGTTTTGTCTGGGGTCATGATCTCAGGGTTGTTGGTTGAGCCCAGCATGGGGCTCTGCACCCATCAGGAGTCCGCTCCAGATTCTCTCCCTCTCCCTTTCCTTCCCTCTCTGCCCCTCTCTCCACTTGTGCCTGCTCTCTCTCTCTATCACTCTCTCTAAAATAAGTAAATAAATAAAATCTTTTAAGAAAAGAAAAAAGAAAATAAACAATATAGCACATGGTTGCAGAAAGTCATTATCCATAACCTTAAAAACAACCTTCAGACCAATGAAGGCCTACAGGAGAAATATTTTTAATTTTGGGTTGCACAAGAAGACTTGCACAACGTCAGGGAAGATACCACGTAGTAAGTTTGGATATTTAATGGCTTTTCTGAATGTATAATTTACATTGTTTAATTTGGTAATTAATTAATTTTAAATTAAACAATTCTATAAGGTTTGTCTCATGTATATATGTGTGAAGCCCTCACCACATTCGAGATAATGAACATATGCATCACCCCAAATGTTACCTTATGTCTCCTTATAATCCTTCTCTCAACCCTCACCACTCTCATTTCCAGGGAACACTTCTGTCATGAATGAGTTTGCATAATTTATAATTTTGAATTATGGAATCATATGTACTCTTTTGTCTGGCTTCTTCTCAGCATAATTATTTGAGATTCTTCCATCGTCATAATTATTAAGACATTGTTTCTTTTTGTTGCTGAGTAGTATCCCATCATGTGGCTATAAAACAGTTTGTCTCTTCACCTGTTGATGCCCATACTCTCACAGTGGGGCTCTCACAAATAAAGCTGCTATGAACATTTGCATATAAGATAATTTATACACATATGCTTTCATTTCTCTTGGGTCCATATCTGGGAGTAGAATGGCTGGATCATATGGTAGGAGTACATTTGATTTTTCTTAAAACAATTTGTTCTAGTAGCTTTTTTTTATAGGTACCCTTGCATTTTCTGCTCAAATATGTTCTCTGTTAACAAAGACAAATTCACTTCTTCCTTTCCAAACTGTATGGCATTTGTTTCTTCTACTTGCCTTATTACATTGGCTCAAACCTCTACTTCAATATTAAATACAACTGGCGAGAGCCAAAACTCTTCCCCTGTTTTCCAAACTAAGGAGAAAGCAATTAAGCTTTCACCATCAAGTATGACATTTGGTGTAGACTTTTTGTAAAGCCCTTTTTTAAGGCAACGAAATTCCCTTCAATTCTATGTAATTTGCTGGGAGTTTTAATCAGGAATGGATCTAAATTTTGTCAAATGCTTTTTCTGGACCTATTAAAATTACCCTCCTAAACTGCTCATCTGCTACTTGTCAATCTCTCTGGATATATTATCGATAAATTGTCACAACAAAATACTAAAGAAGATACCACTCTCCCATTTTACCAATAATGAAACAAAGCTCAAAAGTATCCAGAAAGTTCACAGCAGAGCTAATAGTTTAGAACACAGAGCTGGATGATACCAAAAGCCTGTTCCCTCTTTCTGACACTATAGATTGTCAAATTTCAGAGAGACTAGCTGGTAGCAAAGGACTTCTTCCTAAGCCTTTGAGATATTTTAAGAGTGTTTTTCACAGGTTCTTTCTTTATGTAAATGGAACTAATAAAGAAGAATTAAATAATTTCAAATGTGGCCCTTTTACCAAAAAAGGAAAGAAAAGATATTATAATGGGTACTCAAACTGCTATTCAGGGGCTGACCAGTGGTAGTGGCTTTACCATTCCAACCTGACCAATTATTCACACCTGAAATAAGCAATGCACTGTAGCAAGAGGGCCAAACTCTTCCAGGATTTTGTGATTCACCAATATACTGGAGCTCCTTTCATGACTAGTGATCACTGTTTCTCCGTTCCTTGAAACTTGCTTGTGATAACATAGTCTAGAGCATAGCTGTTCCAATCAACCAGTATAAATGTGTCTAAATTTTTTAAAAATAGAATTACCTTATGACCCAGCCATCCACTTCTGATATATACTCAAAAACTGAAAGAATTTGGATATTTGCCATAAATATTGAGATGTTTTTGAATTCCAGTTTCTACTGAAAGTAGGAAGCAACCCAAAAGTCTATCAACAGATAGATATTGATAAACAAAACATGGTATGACATACACTGGAATATCATTCAACCTTAAAAAGCAAAGAAATTCTGACACGTGATGCAAGTGCCTGCATCCTGAGGACATTATGTCAAGTAAAGTATCAAAAAATGACCAATACTGCATTATTCCACTTCTATGAGGTTTAAAGTAGTTAAAATCATGAAAGGAGAGGCAAAATAGTAGTTCTGAAGGATTAGAGGAATGGAGTGAAGGAGAGTTATTATTTAATGAGTACAAATATTCAGTTTTTCAAGATGACAAGAATTTTAGAAATGGAAGGTGGTGCTTATTGAAAAACAATATAAGTGTATTTCATGACACTGAACTGTACACTCAAAAAATCTAAATGCTCAAATGGTAAAAATGAATGTGAAAATGGTAACATTTTGGGGCACCTGAGTGGCTTAGTCGTTAAGTGGCTGCCTTCGGCTCAGGTCATGATCCCAGGGTCCTGGGATCGAGCCCCACATCGGGCTCCCTGCTCAGCGGGAAGCCTGCTTCTCCCTCTCCCACTCCCTCTGCTTGTGTTTCCTCTCTCATTGTGTCTCTCTCTGTCAAATAAATAAAATCTTTTAAAAATGTTAAAATTTTATCATTAAAAAAATTTGAGGAGATACTTAAGATTTCTACTCTACAAATCTGCCGTCCAAACAAATATATAAGAGGGTGTTAAAATGCAAAACCAATTATCAACCATCCATTACCATCCAATTTTAAGGCTCTGGGGAAATGGAGTTAGAGATGGAAGGAGGAAAATGGAGAGAATGAGGATTTTGGAGTGAGGAACATTGCTCAAAAAGGGGGGCTCAGAAGTGTGCAAACTGAGCCACATGTTGGCAAAAAATGCTTTTGACGGAGTGTAGAAGTCAAGGGCACAAGCAGACAAAGGGGAAAATTCACACTTTGCTCCTTCACAGTGTCCCCTTAGAGCCCCTAATTATGATCATTTGCAGATAAGACTGGTGGGAAGGAGGTAAACCTCCTGAATGCAAACTGAGCACCTCTATGCTGGAGGTGTTAATAAGATGGATGAACACAGAGCAGACCCTTAGAAACTAAATGCAAGTACAGATGACTCACAGCAAACAAACCTAATTACACTAAACACTACACACAGCACTCAGTCCGTCACCCATACATTATCCCATCCTGCGGGCTACCACCATTACACACCGGGGGCAACAACAGTGAGCATGTGCAGAAAGCAGACCCTCTCTGCCACATTGGGAGAAATCACACAAATTCAGTCAGCACCATCCTAGAGAAAGCAAACAAAAGGGAGACTCTCAGCAGTCTGGCTACAGGATCAAGGGCAGGCCTTAATGTTTGTCCTATCTTTTCCCAGGCAGTAGGAAACAAATATACCAAGCATGGTGAAGGTTTAAAACCTGAGTGTGTCTGGATCTGAGCTATGTACTCACTGCACACTCTGGATAAAACACTTGTTTTCTTCCACTGCATCAATTCTCACCTAAGTATGATCAAGCAGTCAAACCTGTAGCAATGGCACCCTCTCTCTCACTTTTAACTTGACTTAAGAAGAAATAAACTAATAATAGAGAAGCATGCTTCCTTCTGACTCCATCATCAGACTTGGAGGAAATGGACCAATCAAGAGTCGCCTTCCTTCTACTGCACAGGAGCTCTATAAGGAGGGAAAGAATCAAGCCCATTGAGGTGTTGGGCTACACTCCTAACCTCCTTTGTTCTAAGTGATAAACTGAATTTAATCTGATGCGTTTCCCAATAAGAAAAAGTAGTTGGCAAATAACTCATAACCATAGCTCAGCTAAGAGAAACCACTCTCACCATGACAATTGCCAATTATAACCATCATTAGTTAGGAAGACATCGAGGGACTTGAAAGGAGTCTACCCTTGAGCAGAGGTGGGAGAATGATAGAATTAAATATTTACACAACTTCTTTCACTCCATTGATGTCTCTTCAACACTAGAGAAATAAGGTTTTTTTAAATACTTATTTTTTATTATGTTCACTTAGCCAGCATGTAGTACATCATAAGTTTTTGTTGAGAAATAAATTTTTAAAAAGAAGGTTGTTGTTAGTAATGATTAATTCAGTGAAATGTGAACACGTGGCAGGGAGGCTGGTAGCATGTCATCTCTACATTAGTCATTAGTCCAAGTGTCTTCCTGCAATCTACTAAAAATAGTAAGGTGGCTGATACATGCATATAAAAGTTTTCCCATATATCTCAGAAAGAAAGGTTTTCATTATAATCATAACAAAAAATTACAAGCCCTGCAAATAATTGAATTACCTTCAAACAACAGAGCTTTATTAAGAGAGACATATAAACGGAATGAAAGAGTATGTTCTAAAACAATCAAATAATCAGATATACATATTAAGGTCTTTTGTTTTTCACAAATCAATTTATAAACTTAATTCAAACATAAAACTTAAATTAAAACTATGAGTAAGTGGCAGAATTGACCTTTCCTTCTTTCTTTAACAAACATCTACTGATAATTATGTGAAAAAGTTTATGCTAGGTACTGTAAATATAACAGTGAATGGGATGCAGAATTCTGTCTCCTAAGTTGTATGAAAGAGTCATTGCAAATAGATATTTACAGAATTTTGTAAACATGAATAGATTTCTGAGTTTTATCTGAAGCTCACATTGTCAAATCACTTTCTATCTTAATTTCCCTAAACACACAAATAGTACATACCGCCCTAGGCTCTAAAGGAAAACCTGTGATACAATTTCTGAACAAGAAAAGGATCAAAGTACATAGAAATGTCTGTCAAATTATGCCCCATTTATGAAGGAAGAAAATTAATATGAAAATATAATTAATTAAATACCTCACAAAGGTATTGTAATGTACTAATTAAATGAAAACTTAAATTTCATTAATTTAATTTAAATTAAGAGAGCATGAAATTAAAACAATGCTGAAGTTTGATGTAAAGAATTGATGAAGTGTGGAATGCTCAAATCAAAATCCATAAAGTGAAAAATTCATGAATCTGATTAAATAAAAACATTTAGAGACCAAAAGAATATTAGCAACATTATATATTACAGAATTATCACTTTCATATTTGTACTTTCCATATTTCTATATTTGGCATGAAATATTTAGATCACAAAAATTAAAAATGCTACTTTTGAAACACAATATTTAAGTGCCCATCCATAAAAAGGACTGTATATTGGTACCGGGGGTTATTTAAAGGACAGGAATCTCAATGGCAAATGTATAGTTCTTTAAAACCTGAATTTCAAAATAAAACATTACTAGCTCCATTCAAGAATCCATTAAAAAACAGTCATCCAACAAAATGTTCTAACCCTGTCTGGGTCATCTCCATCCTAATAGTCTTATTATATGCCTTTAACGTCTAACACATTAGTTTCCATTTGCAGACAAACAACAGCACAAAAGCTATACTTGAAGGTCTGTGTCAAAGGACAGGGGGCTGCCCCACACCCAGGTTTGAGTGCAGGCAGCAGGTGCCTGGGAAGCAATGTGTGCTTGCTGCGCAGAAGTACACAGCTGAGTCTTCAGGCTGGGTGTCTGCGATGTGCAGGGAGAGATGTTTGGCTGTCCTATTCAATAAAACAGTGAATCTTTGGTGTTCTTTTGTGGCCATGGTTGAACGAATGTCTATAAGGAGCTGGGGACCTTTTCCAAACTCTTGCTTATACCAAGGGAAGTAGTCTGAGAGACTGTCTGAATAACTGCAGTTGATAACAGAGCTGCTTCCCTGCTGCACACTCAGGGTAGAAGGATGCTGCTCCACCTTCTCTCCTTGGCTGAACCCTGTGCAGAAAGAAAAGATCAGAGAAAGGAGAAGAGATTCCAGGTTAGTCTGCTTCAGAATTCTCTTCTTCTACACTAACTGAAGGAAACCTGAGTAAAGCCAGTCTTGACTTCTGAAGAATATCCACCAATATACTCTGGTTCCCGTACTTTCTCAACTCACAGTTCAGCTGCAGCCATGAGAATATGATTAAAGGTCCCATGGATGTCTTCATGGTTCCTCCCGTTAAGATCAGCTTCAGAATTGCAGCCTCCAGCCAGCTCAGCTCCTTTTCTTGTCAGGCAGTCCCTTCTTTCCTCTAACAGAGTACTTTCCCACATTGTCTACCAGCCAATAAGAAAAAGACTCTGCTTCTGCCATAGCCTAGTCAATCAGATGCACTAAAATGAACCCTCCACGTGTTCTGCATCAGCACAGGTGCACTGCCTTCTTGTGGTCACATCTCTACTGAGCTCACTGGGGAAATGTTCTTCTCTTAGCCTGTGCCTCTGAGGGATTCACAAGCAACAAGGCAGCAATTGGTCAAGCAAATTATATCTTGATTAATGATGAAGTACACAGTAAGAATGTGGAGATCAAGATTTATACCTCTACGCACTCCTGAGTCACTGTTAGTATATTGGAAAGAGGTAGATGCTATTGCTATTTATACAGTGATGGCCCTGGGGTACATGTTTGAAATCAGGAAGGAATCAAGATTCAGTCTCATCTCTTATACAAAGTAAATAGAAAACCTTCCCTTTCTGCCAAATCTACCATCCTTATTTGTCTGTTATGGAGAAAAACTATTTGTACAACGAACATGGAAGCCAAATATTAGAGTAAGAGAGAAGATCATTTGAAATTTCAAATGCCTCTTTTCTCAGACTCTGCTCCTCTTCTGGTCTTGCTAGTGACCTTGCAATTCCCAGAGAGCTGACTGTACCAACAGTCAGAATGTTTAATCTTCCCTCAAATAAGATGACTATGACAAAAGTAAAAGAGCAAATCTCAATGATAAGGGATCAGGAGAGTAACTTAAATCAGTTATTACTATTTCAACTATAGGAAACTTTTGACCCAAGTTTTGAATAATTTGCATAGAGAAATTAGACATGAAATCTGTTTGAATGCTGTGTGTCTTATATAATGCAACATATTGAAAGACACAGTAGAAATTCTAAGAAAACATCAAGATGCAAACTCAGAAAATATAACCATATGTAACTTTATACTTGAAATGATTACATTTTTCTCCAATCAAAATAGATGACATGTCCTCCAATGCAATTACTGACCCATAGCCTCAGGAGAATTTCCTCTAAAGTATTAGCCATCTATCCTGTCATGCTTCCCACTTCCTGACCAACACTGCTTCACATTCCATACTCCATCATATTTCACCTAGCAACACCAGTACAGTGTTCTTTCCCCAAGACTCATTGATAAAATTCTCCAGTCCTTGAGTTTCCAGAATTATCTCTCCCTGCCAAAACCCCTCTCATTTACATTACTCTCTGGAAATTTCTGATGTCCTCTGTGAGAATATATCCAGGGAAACATAAATATTGTGTGCTCCAGGAAAGGTACCAACAGGAAACTGGCCCTAAAGAACTGATCAGGAGAAATGATCTCTGGGAAACCAAGACTACCTCATTTCCAAAAGTGGAAGCCTCTTTCTTGTGATCCTACTCATGGATCCTCTGAAATGACCAAGAATAAAATTCATCTTCCTTCCACCTCTCCCAACCTGAAAGATTTAAAGACAGCTATGGTGAAGAATATCAACTCAACATATTAATATATGTGTATGTATGAAATACGTTTTTAATGTATGGAAAATTTCTTGATTCGGAGAATCTTCCATTCGTTCATCCATTCCCCATAAGATAAGAATTTTCAAACTCTTCTTTGGGCAAATTTCCTTCTTGCCAGAGATAGATATTTAGGTCAATTTTTTAACTACTTCATAGTTTTGCATTTTCCAGAATATCATAGAATCAGAATCATAGCGTATCTACCCTTTTCGGATTGGCTGCTTTCACTTAGTAAAATGCATATAAGTTTTCCCTATCTCTTCATGACTTCATACCTCATAGATGTACCACCATTTATTTATTCATTCACCTATTGAAGGACATGCTGCTTACTTCAGAGTTTTGGCAATTATGAATAAAACTGCTATAAAACACCTGTGTACCGGTCTGTGTGTGGACATAAGTTTTCAAACCTTTTGGGTAAATACTCACGAAAACCACTGCTGGATCATACCATAAGAGTATGTTTAGTTGTGTAAGAAACAGCCAAACCGCTTTATTAAAATGTCTGTGTATGCACTTTCATTTTGTAGTAATTTCCTGACAATATTTACTACACCCTTTGCTGCCTGTCAAAGCCCCAGCTAGTCCAAAGCAGGCACAGGTACCACAGGTGGCCCTGCCAACTGCTCAGCTCACAGCTGTGACCCAGAGCCTGAGCCTGCATGTGTCCCTGCCTGTGTCCTGCTGCCCCGCGTATCTCTCTGCTCAGGCACGTGCTCCTCCCAACTATGGGACTCACTTATACAAGACAAGTACAAGGATAAAATTAGTATTAATTTCAAGAGAGTGATGTCACAGCATTAAACCAAGGGCAGGGTTCCTTGGGAGACCAGGGGGCTGTGTAACTGCACAGGTCACATGCTCAAGAAGCTGGCTCTGCTCCCAGCTTCAGGTAGTCTGTGCATTTAGCTCCATCTGAATTTTCAGGGACGCAGGCCTTCTTATCAATGCCCTTTCATCAAAATAAAAAACAGAGCATGCTGAGTTTCAGTTTGTGCTGTAATACTTACACATGCAAGTTTAAACTTTGGGTTTGGGGTCAGAAGTCTTTGTCTCTGGCTACAACAGAGAAGGGTTCTTTTAGGGTAGTCCTGGAAGCTTTCTGCTCCCTTTCCCAAACAGGGCATGATGTTATAAAATCATGAGTAATAGATTCATTCAAAATGCAAGGAAAAGCAAGGATTTTCATGGAACAGAATGAAAGTTTCCATAAACTCTTCCACACAAGGTGCTATTTAGAAATGACTCAAATGGATACTCTGTCAGTGATATACGTCAACACATTGTACAAATTGATCAATAGAAATCATTTAGATTTTGTGATTTTATAGAGTCTTCTATATCAGGTACTCAGACAGTAAGCTCTTATGTCACCTCAGATTCACTAATTTAGGAATAATGAGCTCCACCAAGTCACTTATGCTCTAAAATCCTTCCTTTAGTCATGCATAAAATAAAAGCACTTATTTGTAGGGTGTTATCTTACTGAAATAGAAAATAAATGTAATAAGATGAGTGCCTAAACTTCAATAAAATTATTTTATTATATTTGTATTTCCAGGACTGGAAAAGGTGAATACAGACTTTAAAAAATATTATGTTCTCCTTACATTTCTTTGAACAAGAACCACCTACAAGTAACTAAAAAATTTAGTAATCTCTTTCTGTTTGTTGACAACCATTGAATTTTTTGAGCATTTTCCATTTGGCTATTTACGTATAATTTATATACTAGCTGCCAGGGGATCTGGTTTCCCAGGGTATTAGATATGGGCGTCTCTGTCTTTGGCCCAGTGGCTTCTTCATAGAGCTTTTTATCAGCAAAGGACTTTCTGGGAAGAAAAGGGGCAAGAAAAGCAAGTGAACTGAAAGCCCTAATGGGTCTAATTTTAGAAGGGGAAAAAAAGTGCTGTAACATAAATCTGAAAGTCTGAAAATGTGCAAAGGCTGCTTTGGGGGCAAATGCCTGCTCCAGGGAAGAGCTGGGGCTGCAGGCTCAGCTGCAGTTTAGGTGCAGGCTGCAGATCACCAGGGAGCACTGTGCCTCTACCGCACACAAGTAGGTGGCTGAGTCTTCCAACTGGGAGGCCGTGATGTGAAGGGTGCTGGACCGTTCCTTAACATTCACTGTGCAATTTAGCCTTCCACTCTGCTTCATCCCCGAGGCTATGTAAAACAGCGGAGTGAGGCCACCACCTCCGGAATTCTGTTGGAACCACTGCACACTGTCTGGAGTGCTAGAAAAGTTGCACTTCAGAGTAGAGCTGGCTCCCTCCTGGAGGCTCAGGGCTGAAGGGCTCTGCTCCACCTCCAGCCCTCTCACCCCTGTGTGGGAAGAGAAGAACATACACAAATGATATCTCCGGGGAGTCACTGATGCAGTTTTAAAACATGTAAAAATTCCCACAACACACCCCTGAGGATGTAAGAACATCTAAGAGCTCAGTGTCAGCTTCCCCCACCACTATGGGCTATGGACCACTCCCCAATCCCCATCTGGAATGCCCCCACTCACAGCAAACTTGGATGCACAGGACCCCCAGCAGAGCTCGCCAGTGTCTCCTCATGATTCCTTGTCTAGCTAATGAGATGACTTCACCCCTACTCGGCAGAGAGTAGAGTCTTGGATCCAGAGAAACTGTGTTCTTACAACCAATCCATTCCACCAGAATCACTGAGCACCAATCACACCTCAGCCTTGTCATTCACAGAACTCGAGACTCCAACCACAGTGGCCCAGTGACACTGCACAGTAATCTCTCCAAAATTGTGCTTGCCCAAAGTGCAGAGAGACAGGGTCATAATTTCCAATATAGGAAGATATAAGTTTTTTTTTCTTAAAACACTTTATGTAAGAAATTTGTGGGTTAGTGTGTGAGAAAAGATGAGTGATGTTTCTAGAAGAGTCAGTGATGAAAGGGGGTTACACAGAATCTTGAAGCATTACAGCGAAGAGTGACTCCATTCCCCAAATTGCATATTTTGACAGACAATGTGAGAATTCAGCTTTGTAAAAATACTGACAAAGGAAAACTATCTGATAGCATGCATTGTGTACTGCAGAAGTAAATTCAATTTCTTGAAATCAGGAGAGTTCTAGAAACCAAGACAGACAGTCACCATCTGCATAGAAAATGATTCCAACCAGAATTGAGTTGGTGAAAAATAGAATGTCTGCATAATGTCCCTTCGGATTTAATTTCCACCTCTCCACCTCTCCGGTGCAACTGCTAGACACCACGCTCACCCACACAGCTGAGTCTGGCCAGGCCACGCATTGCTGGTCACAGTCAATATTGTCCTTTCCCTTTCCTTCTATTTTTGTTCCTTATCTTTTCCTCCCTTCTTCTCTTCATTCTTGTTCCTTCCACTCTCAGCAGAGATATATGAATAGGTAGGATGTCTGGGGTATTGAAATAGTTTCAAGGCCAGTAAGTTTAAGCGATTTTATTCGTAACAAATGACAACAGGTAATGGGATGTTTTCTGTTGAGTTTCCATGGTCACAATGCCCAGAAATAATCCTCCCATGGTCTGTGAAGAATTATCTGCATAATGGATTTCTAGAGACATGGCTTCCAGGTGTCTGAGGTTGATATGCAACAGCAGAACTGAAAACCTGAGATCGACTTTACAACTTTACACAAACTCTGTCCCTCCCCCTCCCACCCTCCAATTACCACAGATAGTTGAAAGCACACTGGTAAAGACTTTTTTCTTTCAAACCTCCTAACATCCCTTATGTTCTTATAAGATTATCTTAAAATTGTTATCAAAGGATTTTTTTTAGAGGCTATATTCTAGGAATTTATAATTTATTTATTTTTTATTATGTTCAATTAGCAAACATATAGTACATCATTAGTTTCTGAGGTAGGAATTCATAATTTATGACTATAATGGGACTGGCTCACATGATTTCTCTTCTCTCTTTAACTGTTCAACCCTGGACCATCAGAAAGTCTTTGTTTGTGGTAAAGCTTAGAGTGCCCCCTAGAGGAATGAAGCTGTCAGCAAAGACCACTTCAGACCAAGCAACTCAGCAGAGACATACCTCCAACCCCATTCATTCCAAGCTTCCTGATGAAGGAAATGGAGATGGTCAGAAATGAAGATACCTGCTTAGACTGAATGGAGATTACAAGTGAACCAAATCCTACTTTCAAAATGGAATTGCATGGAAATTAATATCAGAAAATAATTTGGAAATCTCATCTTGTCTTATTTATTTGATTTCTTCAAAAAAATCCATAAATATTCATTGAGCTTTTAGTTTCAATATGGTAATTTACTAGATGCTCAGAATATATAAAGTGTAATGGAATATTATTCAGCCATAAAAAAGAATGAAATGTTGCCATTTACTATGACATGGATGGAGCTAGAGAATATAATGTTGAGGGAAATAAGTCAGTCAGAGGAAGACAAATACCATGCAATTTTACTCATATGGAATTTAAAAAACAAACCGAACAAGCAAAGAGAAAAAGTAAGACAGAGATAAATCAAGAAACAGACAATTAAAGAGAACAAACTGATGGTTACCAGAAGGGAGAGGTTTGGGGGATGGATTCATTGGTGAGGAGTGAAGGAGTGACCTTGTCCTGATGAACACTGGGTGTTCTGTGGAACAGGTGATCATTCTCTCCTTTCCTCTTTTTGGTGACAAGAATAGAGGAGAATATGGATAAACCTTTATGATGACTTTTATGATTCTTATTACTTTTAACAATAGGAGAAATTTGTGAATACATGAATTATTAAAGTAATGAAACATTACCTGTAGAGTAAAATCCCTTTGACTATCACTCCCAATTCTGGCCCTTTCGTCACTTATTACTCTAATTCTTTCTTCAGCCTGGCAATTTGGAGTTGATGTTTCCAGATGTTTTACTAGATTTGAATCAACAGAAAATTTTATTTATAATTTATTACAATACAAATATACATACTGGCTCTACCTTTCTGCACCTTGATTTATAATCTCAATAGTAAATCTTGTAGGTCTTACTGTATTAACCCATATACATCCCTTGTTCCACTACATTTCCATACTGTGGATATACTTCCATTTATACATCCTTTCCTCTACTGACTAAAGGTTAAGATTTATTTTATCTATGAAATACAGCACTACAATAAACTTTATTAAGCATTCCTCACATGAGCACATGTTTTTCTAGGAACAGAGACAAGGAAGAAATGAAGGAATAAGCCATGAGGCTAGCAGGTGAGGAAAGTCAGGGACAAAGGGCCTGAAGAAGAATGAAGAGAATTCATGTTCTGATTCTTGTGTTGGAAGGTTTTCATTTTCTATTTTTTTTCTTAAAGTGCATTGCAATGGTAGTTTATCAGCTCATTTGATATACTCTTTCTGAAATTCTGTCCTGATACAGAGATAGTATATAGTTTGCTCCATTCAGCCACTGAGGTTTTCTAAGTATAGTAAATCAGCAAAAGCACACCCAGGGAGAAGTCTTGGTATATACAAGGAAAAAAAATCTCAGAATAAAATTAGACATAGAAAAAATGTACACATTTGCACACATACACACACACACAATTTGAGGATCCTGTCAATAAAACAGAAAGATACTTTATTTTTCCCAAATCAACAGAGAAAAAGAGAAAATTCTGTCAGTGCAACAGAAGAGAAAAGAAAAGAAAGAAGTGGAAGCATATGGAGCAATACCAAAATATTAGTAATAGGTTCAAATATATCAGTAATCAATCAGAGATAAAAAAAAATTATTGAATTGAACGAAAATTTAAAACTATTGCTCCATATTGCTTAAGAGACAAACCTAAAAGAAGACAACCAAGAAACATGAGCAGATAGGACAGTATTTTCCTGCTGCCCCAGTGTGCAAAGTCTAAAGCCCCCTCCTCACCCCACCACACCCAAGGAGATATCACAAAGAAATGTCAGTTCTGCAAAAAAAGAAGTGTCTAAGAGAACACCTAGCTATCAAACTAGTTAACTCTTACAAAGGGAAGATCTAAGAGAAAAAAAGACAGAAGCTAAAAAAACAAATGAAACTAACAAACTCAGCACAGCAAGGAAAACAATCAACAGCATCAAAAGTCATCCTACGGAGTGGGAGAAAATATTTGCAAACCACCTATGTGATAAGGGGTTAATATCCAAAATGTGTAAGAAACTCCTACAATAATAGTTTAAAAAAACTAATAAGCCAATCAAAAGGTATCTAAGGACTAAAATAGACATTTCTTGAAGAAGACATTCAAATGGCCAACAAGAATGTGAGCACTCAATGTCACTGATCATCAGGACAATGCAATCAAAGCCCCAATGAAATACACTTCACACAATCATGCAATTATATGAAAATGGACTATTCAATTAAGTATTTCAGTATTTAAAATGTTAGTATTACCCACAACATAAAGGTGGGAGAAAAAAAAACATACTTTAAAATGTGTAATTTTCTAGTTCCTTTTTAATGATGACTATCTCAATGTATTTGCCAGTGCATTTACAATAACTTCTCCGGTATCATCCATACTTTATACATTGAAAAACAAAATTGACAACTATTATCAAAAACACAAAATGCAAGTGTTGTCGAGGATGAGAAGAGATTGGAACACTTGCACACTGTTGGAGGCAATGCACAATGCTGCAACCATGGAAAACAGTATAGACGTTCTTCAAAAAGTATAAAATAGAACTACCATATGATCCAATAATCCCACTTCTGAGTATATATCAAAAAGAATTGAAATCAGGATCTGGAAGAGATATTAAGCACTCCTATGCTCATTGCAGCATGGTTCACAATAGTCAAGACGGGGAAACAACTTGAATATCCAACAACAGACGAATGGATAAAGAAAGTGTGCTATATACATAAGTGGAGTACTACTCAATCTTTAAAAGAAAAACAAAAAGGAAATTCTGCAATATGCAACCACGTGGATGAAGCTAGAGGACATTATGCTAACTGAAATAAGCCAGTCACAATAAGACAAATAATGCATGATTCCACTTAAATTGGCATCTAAAATAGTCAAATTCATAGAATCAAAGAGTGAATCAAAGAAGAAGTTCCCATGGGCTCTGGGGACGGGATTATGGGGAGTTACTGATCTATGAGCAAGGTGAAAGAATAGACAATTGCTGTACAACATTGTACCCATAGCCAACAGTCATGTATTGTACACTTAAAATTTTAAGAGTCTCTATCTCAAGGTAAGTGTTCTTTACATGATACAAATTAAATTAAAAAAATAAGATATTACAACATTAACACCACCAAATGCTTGTGTCAAAACCTTAGAAATAGCCCAAGTCAATCCAGTGAATTTCACCAAAGTGTTAATTGGTAAAAGTGTCATGCGGACACTCCAAAAAGGCAGTTCATGAACTGGGAGCACTCAAACCAAAATATGGAATGAGGCTCAGGAGTATATTGTTAAGAAAACAACTTATAGTGAGGAGACAGGCCGTAAGTGTCTATTCTTCACAGTGATTGGTGGTAATATCAAAATTGCTGTAAATATTATCAGAAATTGGTCAGTGGGTACCTCACATCAAATTTGGGAAATAGTTCAAGTTTCTCTTGTCATTTCCAGAGGCACAGCAAAAAAAAGGTGCAGGTCAAGTTGCTCTGGCAAAATAAACTAAATTAAGCTTTATTTGTAGGACTACATTGATTTTTTTAAAAGTGATCATTGCCCAGGGCATTTTCAAGCCTGCTCTGTTTAGTTTTTATTTTAACAAGGGCAAGAATGTCCAGCAACAGGAAACCTCATTCATGGCTGATGAAAATGCACAATGGGGGCGCCTGGGTGGCTCAGTTGGTTAAGCGACTGCCTTCGGCTCAGGTCATGATCCCAGAGTCCCCGGATCGAGTCCCGTATCAGGCTCCCTGCTCAGCAGGGAGTCTGCTTCTCCCTTTGACCCTCCCCCCTCTCATGCTCTCTCTCTCTCTCTCATTCTCGCTCTCAAATAAAATAAATAAATAAAATCTTTTAAAAAAAAAGGAAAATGCACAATGGTACAGCCACATTGGAACACAAGAGTAGGAGTTTCTTGCATAACTAAACAGATTCCTACCATATGATCTAGCAATAACAATCTTTAGTGTTTACCCAAATGGCTGGAAAACTTCTGCCTACACAAAAACCTGCACAAAATAATTTATAGCAACTTTATTCATGATTGCAGAAACAAGAAAGCAACCAAGATGTCCTCAGTAGAAGAGAGGGTAAGTAAACTATGTTACAGCCAGACAAGGGAATCTTAACTCAGTGCTAAAAAAAAATGTGCTATCAAGCCATGGAAAGACATAGAGGAAACTTAACATGCATATTTCTTTTCTTTTCTTTTTTTTTTTAAGGTTTTATTTATTTGACAGAGAGAGAGTGAACACAAGCAGGGAGAGCGGCAAGCAGAGGGAGAGGGAGAAGGAGACTCCCCGCTGAGCAGGGAGCCCGATGCGGGACTCCATCCCAGGACCCTGAGATCATGACCTGAGCCAAAGGCAGACGCTTAACCGACTAAGCCACCCAGGCACCCCCTTAACATGCATATTTCTAAGTGAAAGAAGCTAATCTGAAAAGGCTGCATTCAGTTTGATACCCACTATATGACATTCTGGAAACGGCAAAACTATGGAGATACTAAAAACATCAGTGGTTGCCAGGGGTTAGAAGGAGGAAAGGAAAAACTTCTTTAAGTAAAGAAAAGTCAAACTGGTGAGCAAAAATCATAAAGTGTAGTGTTATACAAGATTTGGGGGAAGTTTTTTATGTGTTTCTCTTCATTTCTCAGTGACCAACATCCAATCTTTGCTGGGTTTAGAAGTGATCATTGCTTCTCATAAAAGGCCATATAGGGGCACCTGGGTGGCTCAGTCATTAAGCGTCTGCCTTCGGCTCAGGTCATGATCCCAGGGTCCTGCGATCGAGCCCCTCATTAGGCTCCCTGCTCAGCGGGAAGCCTGCTTCTCTCTCTCCCACTCCCCTGCTTGTGTTCCCTCTCTCGCTGTCTCCGTCTCCGTCAAATAAATAAATAAAATCTTTTAAATAAATAAATAAAAATAAAAAATAAAATTGTCATAGACACAGCAACATCCACCAGAGCACCCTGAACAACTTCTGGGGAAGAACATTCACCGCAAGGATGAGCAAGAGACCACATCATTAGTTTTGTTTGTTTGTTTGTTTGTTTGTTTGTTTAAAGATTTATTTATTCATTTTGGAGAGAGAGAGATCCCAGGAACAGGGGGAGGGGAAGAAGGAGAGGGATATAGAGAGAGTAGTTGACTCCCTCCCAAGTGCACAGGGAGCCTAATGCAGGCAGGATCACAGGATCCTGACCTGAGTTGAAATCAAGAGTCAGACACTTAAGTAACTGAGCCACCAAGGCGTTCTGATACCAATTCATTGTTACTTTGTTTTAACGTGAAATTATTTTCACCCTTCCCGAGGAAAAATGGACATCAAACGGTTTCAATGTCACTAGGGAACAGCTGGGGTTGGGGGATGTTCTGGTTCCTATGCTCTGATCGTTTGTATGATTTTAGATCAAGCAGACACTGAGGGACAAACAACCACAGACTGTGCTGGAACCAGAGTGGATCAGGCAGAGAGGCTCAGCATCCAGGCCCCCGCTCTGCTCAGAGTTTGTGCTCAGCTCCCCCTGCAGTCCCCGTCACTGTGTCACTCATGGCACAGTAGTACACAGCTGAATCTGACGCTTGCACTGAGCCTTTCTCCAAGTGGAAGGATTTGGATTTGCTGTCGAAGGTGGCTTCAAATCCTTTCTTGCTTTTCTTCTTATCACTAAAGGCATTGAGTAGGAGCTGTAGACCCTCACCAGGATATTGGACATACCAGAAAAGAGTGGCAGACCCTGTTGTTGAATAGGTACAGTTTATAGTCAGGGAAGCTTCTTCTGAGAGGGTCACTGGGCCCTCCGTCTGGGTCACTGAGTCTCCATGGGTTTGTCCTGAGGAAAAAGAAAAGAGACCTGTGTCACCTTGGGCATAAAGCTCTTGGATAAAATTATAGTTAAATGTTTTGCAGACACAATAGAAAAAAGAATCCAAACTTTAAGAGGCATTTTACTTACCAAGCATGAAGAGAACCACAGTCACGAAGCCTGGAGAACACATCTCTGGAGTGTCACCTAAATAATGCTCTTCAATCTTACCATGAAGAAAGGTTGGAGTGACAGAGAAATGATCAGTGGAAGCCCACATTTCACACAGGAAATGTGATTGTGGTAGGAAGCTGCACCCCCTGGTGGACAGGGACTGAAATGCGTGCATGTTGGCCAGAGGCCTCCCAAAGTCAGCCATCTGTGTCATCCCTGACTTCGTGAGGCACATGTCAGTCTTCAGGTGGCCCTTGGAAGTCTGAACAACAGCAGTCCTGACCTTTCAGGTCTATTTCGTTCTTAAGACACTACCTGATATGGAAGTTCTTTAACACAGCATCCCAGGGCATCGCTGTAGCTGGGAGGATAACTATCTTCTAAAGCATTTTACTGCAATACTTCATATTCTCATGTATCCATGTGGGCCAGCCTATAACCCACTGACTGCCAGAAAAGGGGGTGAGGGTGAACACGGAAAAAGTAATAGGAAGTCAAGTCATTCCTGAGTGATTCCGTGTTTTTCAACATTGTATCCTGATATTCAGAAGAGTGAGTGTCATTTTTTACATACTAAATATTTGTTATTTAACGAAAATAATGAACAAATGGTCTACTTGAAATACAGTATTTCTGTGGTCCTAAAATAGTACCAGTCGTAAGGAATACTATCTTTTTAATAAAAGTTCTTCAGAAAAAAAAGGGACAGTATTTGACAGTCAGATATTTTGATAGTCAAATCTTCTTAATTTCAGAATCATTAAAAAGTGAATAATAGCAATTATAGACAGAAGAATCATCATACATGAAGTTGTCAAATCCCTATAGAATGACCTGAGATTCTTATCTTATGTTCTCACTGTTTTGTTGACTCCCACATCAGGTGACTAGTGTCTGTGAATCAGGCAACAAATATTAATGCTATACTCTTAGCAGGTTTTAGCCTCAAGGATGCTTTCCATTACCATGCCTCAGTCACATTTTGTTGCCAAGATTTAAAAAAATTATCCTCACAAAGTAAGAAATCAGGATTATCAGGATAAAGTTCTGGAGAGGGATACTTCTTCTGTAAAGTGCTGTAAGCATTTATATCTAGACACAGAGATGGAAGCTTAGCTCAAGCTGTTTCCTGGAGGCCACTCTCTACAGATTCAGATCAAGGAGCTTCATGACTCCAGAGCCAACATGGGAACAGTTTCCCAGATGCAGAGGGAAGTAAGACATTCAGGCTTGGATATTTCTTGGGTTCACATGTCCCTTCCCTTCCCCTCCACCTTCCAAATCACATTGTCAGTCCTGCCACAGAACCATGCAAGAAAGGAATTGGAGACAAGCCCCTACAAACTTGTGTTCAGATATACAGGGGAAATCCCAAAGAGGTTAGGATGATAATGGTTGAAAATAAACATGGGGCACCGGGTTCTTGGGATGGAGCCCTGCATGGGCCTCTGCTCAAGATTCTATCCCTCTCCCTCTTCCTCCCCACCTCTGCCCCTGCCCTACTTGTGCTCACACTCTCTCGCTCTCTGTTTCTCTCTTACTCTCTATCACTCTATCATTCTCTCTAAAATGAATGAATGAATAAAGAAAGAAAGAAAGAAAGAAAGAAAGAAAGAAAGAAAGAAAATCTTTGAAAAAAGAAAATAAACAGCATAGCATATGGTTGCAGAAAGTCATTGTAACTTTAAAAAAAATACATTCAGGTCAATGAAAGCCTACAGGAGAAATATTTTGCTCTTTGGGTCACACAGAGGACTTGCACGTCATTGAGGGAAGATACTGCATAGTAAATATGGATAGTTAATGGCTTTTATTAATGCACATTTTACACAAAAATAAACTGCACCAAATTAGACAATTCTATATAATTTGACATATGTATATATTTGTGAAGCCCTCACCACCATCGAGATAATAAACATATGCATCACCCCAAAAGTTACCTCGTGTCTCTTTGCAGCCCTTCTCTCAACCCTCACCACTCTCATTTCCAGGGAACGCTTCTGTCATGAATGAGTTTGCATAATTTATAATTTTGAATTATGGAATCATATGTACTCTTTTGTCTGGCTTCTTCTCAGCATAATTATTTGAGATTCTTCCATTGTCATAATTATTAAGACATTGTTTCTTTTTGTTGCTGAATAGTATCCCATCATGTGGCTATAAAACAGTTTGTCTATTCACCTGTTGATGCCCATATGGATTCGTCCCAGTAGGGCTCTCACAAATAAAGCTGCTATGAACATTTGCATATAAGATAATTTATAGACATATGTTTTCATTTCTCTTGGGTCCATATCTGGGAGTAGAATGGCTGGATCATATGGTAGGTGTACATCTGACTTTCTTAAAACAATTTGTTCTAGTAGCTTTTTTTTTTTTTGTAAATTCCTTTGCCTTCTCTGCTCAGACAAATATGCTCTCTGTTAATAAAGATAAGTTCACTTCTTCCTTTCCAAACTGTATGGCTTTTGTTTCTTCTACTTGCCTTATCACATTGGCTCAAACCTCTACTTCAATATTAAATACAACTGGCGAGAGCCAAAACTCTTCCCTTATTTCCCAAACTAAGGAGAAAGCAATTAAGCTTTCACCATCAAGTATGACATTTGATGTAGACTTTTTTTTTTTAAAGATTCTATTTATTTATTTGACAGAGAGAGAGACACAGCAAGAGAGGGAACACAAGCAGGGGGCGTGGGAGAAGGAGAAACAGGTCTCCCACGGAGCAGGGAGCCCGATGTGGGGCTCGATCCCAGGACCCTGAGATCATGACCTGAGCTGAAGGCAGACGCTTAACGACTGAGCCACCCAGGCACAGCAGATATAGACTTTTTGTAAAGCCCTTTTTTAAGATGAGGAAATTCCCTTCAATTCTATGTAATTTGCTGGGAGTTTTAATCAGGCATGGATCTGAATTTTGTCAAATGCTTTTTCTGGACCTATTAAGATTACCCTCCTAAATTGCTCATCTGCTACTTGTCAATCTCTCTGGGTATATTATCGATAAATTGTCACAACAAAATACTAAAGAAGATACCACTCTCCCATTTTACCAATAATGAAACAAAGCTCAAAACTATCCAGAAAGTTCACAGCAAAACTAATAGTTTAGAACACAGAGCTGGATGATATAAAACAACAACAAAAAGGAAAACCACAGAGACATTTCATGGCCTTCCTTATTCTAACAATGCCTGTAACATAATATATGCTCAATAAATATTTACTGAACAAACTGATCTGAAAAATCTAACAATTCACACACATTATTCCTGACTTTGAGTCAAATCTTTCTAAACTTCCTTAGCCAATTCTTCTAGCTGAATCTAATTGCAAAATGGCAAATTGTTTATTGTGGCTATTCTAGTTTTCAATAAACAATTTCAACACAAATTTTCAGGGATGAGGAAGTGTTTGATGCACAATAACTCTTACCTGGAGAGGTATTTTCTTAGAGTGAGGTTTTCCCTCTAAGCCTGAACCTGTGTTGCCTCAACACTAACCACTTCCTGTCGGGGACAGCAATTCCCTGCCTTGGGCCCTACAGCAGGGAGATGCATCAGGAAGAGCCCTGGGGTTTGGGTACAACTCCCTCCGTCATGCCTCTCACTGTAGGCTCCCTCGGTGCACAGAAATACACTGCGGAGTCCTCCAGCTCTGAAGCTGAGATGACAAGTTGGATGGATTTTCTTGTGTTCTGGAAATTCAGTGAGTAGCGACCTTCTGTGGCATTTTGCTGGCTGTAAGAATCCTGACGAATAAGGAAAATCATCGCCCCCACTGCTGGGCTGCTTGTACCACAATAGACTATAACTTGGGTCACTGGTGTTATATATGTGCATTCCAGAGTGACAGCCCCCTTCTCCTGCACTAACATTGCGGGTTGGGCTTGAGTTACCTTCTGGGCAATACTGGATCCTGAAGGAGAAAACATGGAATCAGAGACTTTGGGAATACATGATGTGGCACAAAGAACTTCTCTTTTACACACTGTCATCCCATTTTTCCAAGGTATCCACGAGATCTTGCCTATCTCTCTTGACTTTAGGTCATAGAGGAGGCACATTCCCACAGGGACCATCCTTAGCCACATGGAAGCCATAACCACCTTGAGAAGGTTGCAGAGCAACACGTTTGAGTTCTCCCACTAGATGGAAAATGTCTTCTTCTTCTTCTTTAATTTCAGGGTTTGGCACTTTAAGGAAAGCCTGACAGGGTGAGGGAAGGATTGCTGGGTACATGCTGCCGTGGCTCCAGAGCAGGAAACAGGGGTTTCCTGGTGTAGCAAGTTGTGTGGGTCCTGTCATAATTCTCTATGTTCCAGCTGAGAGTCTCACTACCCCACATCCTTTGGATTAAGCATCTTTTTTAAAAATCTAAATTCAATTAGCTGGGGCACCTGGGTGGCTCAATCGTTAAGCGTCTGCCTTTGTCTCAGGTCATGATCCCAGGGTCCTGGGATCGAGCCCCGCATCGGGCTCTCTGCTCGGCGGGAAGCCTGCTTCTCCCTCTCCCACTCCCCCTGCTTGTGTTCCCTCTCTCGCTGTCTCTGTCTGTCAAATAAATAAATAAAATTTTAAAAAAAATAAATAAAATAAATTCAATTCAATTAGCCAACACATAGTATGTCACTAGTTTCAGATGTAGTGTTCAACAATTCATCAGTTGCATACAGCACCCACTGGGTATTAACCAACTTTAATTGAAAACATATCTGAAAATAGGCATGAGTAAAATTTATATTGAAATGAGGATTGCAGATCGATGGTTTAGCTAACCGTGATATGCTTCTTCATTGCATCTGTGATAAAAGTGGGTGCATGGCACTTACTATAAATATGACAGGTGGGGCCCGCCTTGGCAGCACATATACTAAAATTAGAATGATACAGAGGCCCGTGTGTAAGAATGACATGCAAATTCCTGAAGCATTCCATAATTTCTAAAAACTGCTTATAATTAATTATGTAAACAACATAAAATGTAAGAATTATGAGGAAAAAAGGTGTGAGAGTCATGTATGATCACACTATGTGATTTACCTAAAGTAGAAATAAATCACGTTGTGATAAGAAGACAAAGTGTTTAGACTAATCACAGTAGCTCTTCAATGTACCTATTGTTATGCCAGTGTTCCTCCTCACTATTAATGTCTGTTCAGATGCCTATCTTGGGGCCAAAAGCAGAAAAATCTAATCACTCTTTGCTGAAGAGTTCAGGCTACAACCCTCAGACAATAATAGATCCTGTCACTGAGGTCTCTTTCTCACTGTTTCATTCCCACAGCTCTACTCTGTTCAGAAAGGCCAGAATAGACACCAGAGTTTGGTCATTAAGTTATCAATCCTTTGAATTTATATTTTTCTCTTACCGCAGCTGAACCACAGTAAGCTTCCACGCTTCGTTTGCTCAGTTCTGAGCAATCGAGGTGACCACTCGGTCTACTTATATCCTTCCTTCCACCCCAATACCTTCAACACACACACACACACATGCACACCTGGGCACACACATGTGTGCACCAACATGGGCAATGCCATCTTCTTCAATTATCCAAAAGCATGTGGTACTTCTTTTCCCTGAACCTTTGTAGAGGGCACAGCACACACTGAGCTGCTTCCACACTAGGCCGGGGTTTCCACTTATCTAGACTTTCATGCGAGTTTGCCCCTATCCATATACAGCCTATTTTCTAAAACTGGTTGGTGTCACTATCTGATGATAGGTTCTTTCCTGTTTCTCTTTCTGTTTATGGCTTTCTACCCTTTGGGATGTCTTTACCAAAGTTCTAAAAGAGTATTAGAGGGGCTTGAGTGGCTCATTCAGTTAAGCTTCTGAGTTCAGCTCAGATCATGACCTCAGTGTCCTGGGATCCAGCCTCCTATTGGGCTCACTGCTCAGTGGGAAGTCTGCTTCTCCCTTCCGCTTCTTCTCCCTCTACTTGTGCTCATGCACTCTCTCCTTCAAATAAATAAATAAAATGTTTATTTAAAAAAGAGTATTAGAGAACTCAAGAGATAAACATGTATTATTAATCTACCATGAGTTTGTCCTTTTTTAGAGATCTAATTTTAAGTAATCTCTACCCAACATGGGCTCGAACTTACAACCCGGAGAACCAGAATTTCAGCTCAAACCACAGAGCCAGCCAGACACCCCTAGTCTACCGTGTTCATCCAAAAGTCTGAAAAAACTCTTATTATATACCCTTTGAATACTTTAAAGTATATATTCACATGCATTTATATTTACACAGGTTTGAAAATAAAATTTACATTTAAAACCAATTAAATAAAAAATTAACTAACCAAGAATATATAACAAATATATAAGGGAATGTATTAATATTCTGATCATAACTCATTCATAAAATATGCAGATGAGATGGTAATTAAGATTGCAACAACATTAACAAAGTCTTGCACTGCAACACAGACATTGCTTTTTCTATTATTTTTTGCACAACTTCACTGACTCCCATACATTCTCCAGTCCCATGATTTGTGGCTCTCTGTGAGAGGTTGCAAAACAGGAATTAGAGAAATCTATAGGATTTCCCTCCCAGTGTCACCTATCGGTCTATATCGTTAGGAAACATCAGTGCAAGAGCATTTTCTCTCACCGTATTTCCTGGGCACTTTCAAACAACCTCACTTGAGTTCCTACTGTCAGAAAGCCAACTGATTTATTTAACTGGCCAGGACATGAGCCACTTCCTCCATTCTGTTTCTGCCCACACCCCTTCATGTTGAATATCAGCCTGAGTCGCCACCTGATTCACTAGAAAAGAAACCAGGGCAAAGGTCTCTCCTTTCCATGTTCGGGTACTTCCTAAGTCTGCCACCTGATTTACTAGAAAAGAAAGCAGGGCAGAGGTCACTGGCCTCTCCTTTCCTTGTTCGGGTACTTGTGTTCCTCCTCCTTTCTTCCCTTCCCTTCTCTCTCTACTAAAACCTGGTTTGGGGCTGAAGCTCTCCCATCACCTCTCCTGTCATACTCTGTCAGGAAGACCCTGGGCATCACCACCTTCTCAGGCACACCGTGTGTCTCTAAACGTGTCATAGACACAGCAATACCCACCAGGGTGCCCTGAACAACTTGTGGGGCTCCACATTTCCTGCAAGGATGAGCAAGACACCACTTCACTGTTATGTGGTTTTACCTTGAAATTACTTATGCCCTGACCGAGGAACTCTTGGCATCAAACTGTTCTCAACGTCACTAAGGAACAGCTGGGGTTGGGGGATGTTACTTCTGGTTCCTATGCTCTAGTCGTTTGTACGATTTTGTATCAAGCAGACACTGAGGGACAAACAACCACAGACTGTGCACCTGTCCACCGGAGTGGATCAGGCAGAGACGCTCAGCATCCAAGCCCCTGCTCTGCTCAGAGTTTGTGCTCAGCTCCCCCTGCAGTCCCCGTCACTGTGTCATTCATGGCACAATAGTACACAGCGGAATCTGACGCTTGCACTGAGCCTTTCTCCAAGTGGAAGGATTTGTAATCTCTGTCATAAGTGGCTTCAAATCCTTTCTTGCTTCCTTTCTCCTTATCCGTCAAGGCACTCAGGAGGAGCTGTGGACCTTCTCCTGGATACTGGACATACCAGTAAAGGGCAGGATACCCTGATCCTGAATAAGTACAGTTCACCATCAGGAAACCCTTTTCTGAGAGGGTCACTTGGCCCTCCGTCTGGGTCACCGAGTCTCCATGGGTTTGTCCTGAGGAAAAAGAAAAGAGTCTTGTGTCACCTTGGGCATAAAGCTCTTGGATAAATTAAAGTTGAAGGTTTTGCTAATACAAAAGAAAAAAGAACCCAAATTTTAAGAAGAATTTTACTTACCAAGCATTAAGAGTATCACAGTCACGAAGCCTGGAGAACACTTCATCTCTGGAGCATCACCTAAATGATATTCTTCATTCTTACCATGAAGAAACGTTGGAGGGACAGAGAAATGATCAGTGGAAGCCCACATTTCACACAGAAAATGTGATTGTGGTAGGAAGCTGCACCCCCTGGTGGACAGGGACGGAAATGTGTGCATGTTGGCCAGGGTCCTTAAAACCCCGAAAGGGACAATACCATACTGGTCATGCAATTACTACTCCAGACCCCTTTATAAAATCTAATCCCTTGAGAAGCATCATTAAATCAAGTAGCTGAACTAATGAATATCTATTGGATATGTCAATTTACAAAAAATCATGTGGTTGTTGTCAGTGAGTGTTTTTAAGGTAGGTCACAGCTTCCAAATACTGTAAAGACAATGAGGTTTCTTAACATTCTAACTTTTCTTAACCCTTTCATGTATCTCCTGCATTCTATTAGGAAGGCACAGTAAATAAATTAATTATTTGATGTATTCACGAAATTTTAAAAAATTTTGTCAAAAAAAAGTCTCAGATTTAAGAGGACACTGTAGAAGCTAAGAAAAAAATACTTGAGCAGGTCATCGTAAACATGAATTCCAATGATGATCCTTATGTAAGCACTTCTTTAAAAACATAAAGACAAAACCATGAAAAAGTTCAATTAATTCCATCTTGGTTGCAGAAAATTTGGCACTAAATTTTGTAAAGAATCACTATGAATGGTTGATTTGCTTGATCCATGAGAACAAGATACACCAAAGCCAAGACAGCTGCCGGCTGCAGCCAAATGATCTCTACTGAGTACTTGCTATAATCCACCAGAGATAACAATTCACACTGGGAATACACTGTATGCAACATTAAACAAACACTAGTGGGGAGAATTTCCTAGGATGGCAGACAATGGCGCTATCCATGCCTTTCTCGGAGTCAATGAAATCCCATAAAATCTGGAAGGTAGAATATGCTCTGAAATACTGTCCTAAGGAAACATTTGAGTATCTCCAAAAGGATCTTACACAGTTGCATTCCCTTCATGAGCTGTGAGTATGGACGGGTAATAGTATTTTATTTTCTACATGGATTGAGCCACTCTCCTGTCAGAAAACCACAGCAATCACAAGAGTTAAATATCAATTGGATTTTGTGTTTAATTCCTATGCTATTTCAAATACCCTTTAGATAGCAGAGCAAATTTCTCTGGGAAAGTTAGGTAAGGTTAGGCCTCACACAGAAAGTTCACTTCTCCTGTCATACACCAATCCTGTGAAAAAGTGGAAACAACAGATAGAATATTAAAACTGAAATGAGTTATTATAGCAGTTATCCTTGAACTACTGTGGCCTGGTACAGCCTTAGCCCTTGTGGCCCTGCATCCTTCCCTTACAAAGTCCTAGGCTGTCTCATTATGAACTGTTCACTGTGGCCCACATAACTCAGATGTCCCAACCCATATGTATTCCAACCTTCACAAACTGAACTAGATAAGTAAACCCTTGACACTCTTCCTTTCATCCCAGGTACAGGCTGCTCTGGGGCCATTCATTTAATCACCATTACATGACCCAAACCTTTGGTGCTCTGAACAAAGTCTCAGAACAAGATTGCCATTGAGATGTATGAAATGACCTTATATGTACAACTTATTACCAGTTTGGCAGATAAAGTACAAGAAATGGATCCTTGGTTTCATGTTTATCAACTGGTGTGACGTTATGCATCCTTCACTGACAAGAATTGAAAAAGTTACTCATATTAAAGATCTTAAACTGAAGTTCTCTGGAGAATCAGCAGAAGCAGACAGTCCACAGATGAGTGTACATGCAATATCCTAGAAAAAAACATGTAACTGCATGACAGACAGCTCCATCTAAGGCGATTAGAAGAGAATTCTCCTATAGGTATGGAACCACCGATTTTAATACTTTCTTTTGCATTCTACTGAGGTTATTTTTATCCTTTTAGAGGTATTTTCTCATTTTAATGGTAAAATGTTAGGTATTTCTGGTTATCCTGAATTGTTCTCTCACTAATAAAATAACTTGCATGGGTATATACTTTAATAGACACAATACCTACCCTAGTGCTATAGTTCAGCTCTCCACAGACACTGCTAGTGCAAAAATGTTTAAGAATTATTGGATATGTTATTTCATATCTACTCCTGGAAAAAAGAGGTAATAACTATACCCTAATTAGTGCTGCTAGAGTGAATCTTCATCAATTAAATTACCCTTGAAATCTGAGAAAGTATCTGTTGATAAAAATTTATAATGGAGTTTGTACAACTAAACTTGCGTACAGAACATGACTCAACTTGATTATGAGTTGATCCAACTTTCAACACCACCTCTCCATTATCAATTGCCAAATATATTCTGTAGAACTATATATCAAGTCTCTAAAGGAATTCAAACACTTCAAATGATGAGCTTTTCCTATGAAAATAACTTCAAATTTCAAAACCTCAGGGGTAGGAAACACTGAGAGTGGAGACAGAGGTGGGGTCATCCATGTGCCCTATGGCATGTGCTTCCACCCACCAAGACACATGGTTCTCAAAAGCTTACGGGTTGTATTCTCTCATCAATATGACATTCTTAAAAACACAAAAATAAGAATAGACCAATATTTGCAAGGATTTGGGAATATGGAAGTGTGTAATGGCAAAAGAATAGCACAAAGGACTTTGGGGGAGCAATTAAACTATTTTGTACCACGATCTTAAGATGGTTACAGGACGTATACAATGCACTAAAATTCGAAATTCACAGACCTGTACACCAAAAACAGTCACTTTTCCATATAATTCTTTTAAAATTAAAAATTTAGGGGCACCTGGGTGGCTCAGTTGGATAAGTGTCTGCCTTTGACTTAGGTCATAATCCCAGATCCGGGATTGAACCCCACATTGGCTCCCTGCTCATCAGGGAGCCCACTTCTCCCTCTCCCTCTACCCCTCCCCCTAGCTCTTGTGCTCTCCCTCTCTCTCTCTCCCTCTCTCTCCCTTGCTCTGAAATAAATAAATAAAATCTTAAAAAGATTTCAACACTGAGATAAAAATGGCAAAATAGGAATTTTCTACCATATCCACCCCCCAAAAAAATCCACTGATCTTCATAATCTTACACTAAACTAAAGAAAGTGCCTGTGAAGAAGTCCAGCAGAAAAGACACAGCACACCGTGGAACAAAACAAATCTGAGATTGGATAGATTGAGGAGGGCATGAAGAACAATTTCACTTTACCCTCCTCACCCCTGCCCAAGTGGCACAACTCTGAGCCAAGAGAAACCTTCCAGCCTGTGATTTCCTCGTGGAGGGAAGTGAGAACATGTGAGTAAGCACATGGCTCCCCAAGCTCTGGAGGATGCTGCCAAAGAGAACGCTCTTTCTAGCCCACATCCAGAATACTGAGGTGTACCGCTCCCTGGGGAGTGGGGTGCACCTAGCAGAACAGCACCCAGGGCTCTTGGAGGGCAGTAAACCAACATGGACCCTACAAACATTGGCACAGACTCCATAAGGAATCTGCCCATGAGCCACTGGAGATGGCTTGCCAATCATGGTGAAATCCTGAATGTGTCTGGATCAAAGCTATGTACTCACTGCACACTCTGGCTAAAACACTTGTTTTCTTCCACTGCATCAATTCTCATCTAAGTATGATCAAGCATTCAAACCTGTAGGAACTGCACCTTCTCTCTCACTTCTAATTGATTTAAGAAGAAATAAACTTATAATAGAGAAGCATGTTTCCTTCTGACTCCATAATCAGGCTTGGGGGAAATGGACCAATCAAGAGTCATCTTCCTTCTACAGTACAGGAGCTAGTGGTACAAGGAGGGAAAGAATCAAACCCATTGACATATTGGGCTACAGTTCTAACCTCCTTTGGTTAGATATGATAAACTGAATTTGATCTGAGGACTTCCCAGCAAGAGAAAGCCAGTTACCAAATACCCAGCAATCATAACTCAGCTAAGAGGAAGCACTGTCACCCTACCAATTGCCAATTATATCCATCGTTAGTTAAGAAGACTTGGAGGGACCTTGAAAGGAGCCTACCCTTCAGCAGGGGTGGGAGAATGAGGGAATTAAATATTTACTCAATTTGTTTCATTCCATTGATTACTCCGCAGCACTAGAGAAATAATTTTCTAAAATAAAGGTTGTGGTTAATAATGTTTAATTCAGTCATACATGAACATGTGGAGGGAGGTTGGTAGAACCTCATCTCTATGTTAGCCATTAGTCCAAATGCCTTTGTGCAATCTACTAATAATATAAGGTGGCTGATATATGCTTATAAAAGTTTTTCTATATACCTCAGAAAGAAAGTTTTTCATTACAATGATAACAAAATTACAAGTCCAAGAATAAATTGAAAAACCTTCTAACAGCAGAGCATCATTAATAAAAAGAGACATAAAAATGGAAAGAAGCACTATGTTCTCAAACAATTAAATAATCACATATATACTTTAAGGACTTTAATTTTTCACAAATCAATTTATAAATATAATTCAAACAGAAAGCTTAAATTAAAATTATGAGTCAGTAACAGAATTGTCCTTTCCTTCTTTCGTTAACATCGACTGATAACCAATTATGTGGAAAAGTTTTCCTAGGTACTGAAAGTATAGAAATGAATGAAATACAAAATTCTGTCTCCTAAGTTTTATGAGAGAGTTATTATGAACAGATACAGAATTTTATAAATGAGAATAGATTTCTGAGTTTTATCTGAAGCTCATATTGTCAAATCACTCCCTATCTTAATTTCCCTCAAACACACAAATAGTACATACCATCCCTGGGCTCCAAAGGAAAACCTGTGACCTAATTCCTGAGCAAGAAAGTGATCAAAGCACATAGAAATGGTGGTCAGATTTTGCCTGAAATACAGAGTAACCAAATTAAATGAAATTCTATTTAATTAAATACCTCACAAAGGTATTATAATGCACTAATTAAATGAAAACTTAAACATGAAATTAAAACAATGCTGAAGTTTGACATAAAGAATTGGAATGGGGAATGCTCAAATTGAAATCCATAAAGTGAAAAATTCATGAATCTGATTATAATAAAAATAGCTAGAGACCAAAAGAATGTTAACAACATTATATATTACAGAATTATCACATTCATATTTGTACTTTTCATATTTCTATATTTGGCATGTAATATTTTAGATCACAAAAATTAAAAATGCTACTTTTGAAACACAATATTTAAGTGCTCATCCATAAAAAGGACTGTACATTGGTACTAAGGGGTTATTTATAGGACAGTAGTCTCAATGGCAAATGTATAGTTCTTTAAAACCTTAATTTCAAAATAAAACATTACTAGCTCCATTCAAGAATCCATTAAACAACAGTCGTCCAACAAAATGTTCTAACCCTGTCTGGGTCATCTCCATCCTAATAGTCTTATTATATGCCTTTAATGTCTAACACATTAGCTTCCACTTGCAGACAAACAACAGCACAAAAGCTATACTTGAAGGTCTTTGTCAAAGGACAGGGGGCTGCCCCACACCCAGGTTTGAGTGCAGGCAGCAGGTGCCTGGGAAGCAATGTGTGCTTGCTGCACAGAAGTACACAGCTGAGTCTTCAGGCTGGGTGTCTGCGATGTGCAGGGAGAGATGTTTGGCTGTCTTATTCAATAAAACAGTGAGTCTTTGGTCTTCTTTGGTGGCCGTGCTTGAACGAATGTCTATAAGGAGCTGGGGACCTTTTCCAAGCTCTTGCTTATACCAAGGGAAGTAGTCTGAACGACTGTCTGAATAACTGCAGTTGATAACAGAGCTGCTTCCCTGCTGCACACTCAGGGTAGAAGGATGCTGCTCCACCTTCTCTCCTTGGCTGAACCCTGTGCAGAAAGAAAAGGTCAGAGAAAGGAGAAGAGATTCCAGGTTAGTCTGCTTCAGAATTCTCTTCTTCTACACTAACTGAAGGAAACCTGAGTAAAGCCAGTCTTGACTTCTGAAGAATATCCACTAATATAGTCTGGTTCCCATAAACCCTCAACTCACAGTTCAGCTGCAGCCACGAGAATATGATTAAAGCTCCCGTGGATGTCTTCATGGTTCCTCCCAGTTAAGATCAGCTTCAGAATTGCAACCTCCAGCCAGCTCAGCTACTTCTCTTATCAGGCAGTCCCTTCTTTCCTCTAACAGAGTACTTCCCCACATTGTCTACCAGCCAATAAGAAAAAGACCCTACTTCTGCCATAGCCTAGTCAATCAGATGCACTAAAATGAACCCTCCACATGTTCTGCATCAGCACAGGTGCACTGCCGTCTTCTCACTGGGGAAATGCTCTTCTCTTAGCCTGTGTCTCTGAGGGACTCACATGCATCAAGGCAGCAATCAGTCAAGCAAATTATATCTTAGTTCAGGGATGAAGTGCACAGTGAGAATGTGGAGACCAAGAGTTTACCTCTGCACACTACTGAGTCACTGTTAATAAGCTAGAAAGAGGTAGATGCTATTGCTGTTTATTCTAGGATGGGCCAGGTGTACATGTTTGAAATCAGGAAGGAATCGTGATTTACTCCCTTAAGCAAAGAAAATAGAAAACCTTCCCTTTCTGCCAAATCTACCATCCTCAATTGTCTATTATGGAGGAAAAACTATTTCTAAAAGGAACATGGAAGCCAAGGATTAGAGTAAGAGAGAGAAGATCATTTGATATTTCAAATGTCTCTTACCTCAGACTCTGTTCCTCCCACTTGGTCATGCCCATGACCTTGCTATTTATTCCCAGAGGACTGACAATACCAACAATCAAAATGTGGAATCATTAGTCAGTTAAGTTGACTGTGACAAAAGTAAAGGACCAAATCTCAATGATAAGGGAGCTGGGGGTAACTTCCATCAGTTATTACTATTTCGACTATAGGAAACAATTTGACCCAATATTGGACAGTTTGCATAGAGAAATCTGACATGCTTCAAGAAATCTATTTGAATGCTATGTGTCTTATATTCTGCAAAGTATTGAAAGAGAAGAAATTCTGAGAAAACATCAAGCTGCAAACTCAGAAAATATAACCATATGAGTTTATTCTTGAAGTGATTTCATTTTCCCAAATCAAAATAGATGGCATGTCCTCCAATGCAATTACTGAGGAGGGAAAAGGTGTCATTAGGTAATGTTTCTAGGGAAGCCATTTTTAAAAAATGCTTTAACTTTTCATACACATTAGTTTCATGTCTCTGATTTTAATGTTTTAAAGACTTTGTTCTTTTCAACCATCTCAACCAGGTTCAAAGAAAAATGAGGCAGATGTACTGAGGCTTCCAGTGTACCTCGTGCCCCCACACAGGCATAGCCTTCCAACTATCACCTTCCCCGTGACTCTTTCACAATGGATGAGCCTATGCTGCCACATCATGTCACCCAAAGCCCACAGTTTATCTGGGGTTCACTCTTGCTGTTGTACTTTCTATGGGTGTGAACAAATGCATAAGGAATGTATCCACAATTATACTATCAGAGAGTGTAGGTTCACTATACTAAACATGCTCTGTGCTCTATTCATCCCTCCTGCTCCCCTCAACCCTGGCAACCACAATCTTTTCCTCCCTCCATAGTTTTGCCTTTTCCAGAATGTCATAGAATCGGAATCATATCCTATGTAGCCCTTTCAGATGGACTGTATTCACTTAGTAAAATGCATACAAGATTCCCCTATCTCTTCCTGGCTTCATACCTCCTTTCTTTTTAGCAGCAAATCATATTCCGTTGTTTGGATGTAACACCATTTTTTTATTCCTTCACTTATTGAAGGACATGCTGCTTACTTCAGAGTTTTGGTGATTGTGAATAAACTGCTATAAAACACCTGTGTACAAGTGTGTGCGTGGATGTAAGTTTTCAAACCCTTTGGATAAATACTCAGGAAGCCACTGCTGGATCATACAGTTAAGAGTATGTTTAATTGTGTAAGAAACTGCCAAACCACTTTATTGAAATGTCCATGTATACACTTTCATTTTGTAGTAATTTCCTGACAATATTTACTACACCCTTTGCTGCCTGTCAAAGCCCCAGCTAGTCCAAAGCAGGCACAGGTACCACAGGTGGCCCCGCCAATTGCTCAGCTCACAGCTGTGACCCAGAGCCTGAGCCTGCATGTGTCCCTGCCTGTGTCCTGCCGCCCCACATATCTCTCTGCTCAGGCACGTGCTCCTCCCAACTATGGGACTCACTTATACAAGACAAGTACAAAGATAACATTAATATTAATTGCAAGACAGTGATGTCACAGCATTAAACCAAGGGCAGGGTTCCTTGGGAGAGCGGGGGGCTGTGTAACTGCACAGGTCACATGCTCAAGAAGCTGGCTCTGCTCCCAGCTTCAGGGAGTCTGTGCATTTATTTTTTTTAAGATTTTATTTATTTATTTGACAGAGAGATAGAGAGCACAAGTAGGCAGAGAGGCAGGCAGAGGAAAAGGGAGAAGCAGGCTCCCCGCCGAGCAGGGAGCCTGATGCGGGGCTCAATCGCAGGACCCTGGGATCATGACCTGAGCCGAAAGCAGCCACTTAACCGACTGAGCCTCCCAGGCGCCCCAGGGAGTCTGTGCATTTAGCTCCATCTGAATTTTCAGGGGCCCAGTCCTTCCTATCAATGCCCTTTCATCAAAATAAAAAACAAAGCAGGCTGGGTTTCAGTTTGTGCTGGAATCCTTACACATGCAAGTTTCAACTTTGGGTTTGGGGTCAGCAGTCTTTGTCTCTGGCTACAACAGAGAAGGGTTCTTTTAAGGTAGTCCTGGAAGCTTTCTGCTCTCTTTCTCAAACTGGACATGATGTTATAAAATCATGAGTAATAGATTCATTCAAAATGCAAGGAAGAGCAATGATTTTCATGGAACAGAATGAAAATTTCCATGAACTCTCCCACACAAGGTGCTATTTAGAAATAACTGAAATGGATACTTTTCTCAGTGATATATGTCAACACATTGTACAAATTGATCAAGAAAATCATTCAGATTTTGTGATTCTATAGGGCCTCTATATCAGGTATTCAGAGGATAAAGCTCTCATGTCACCTCAGATTCACAAACTTTGGAATAGTATGCTCTAAAATCTTCCCATAATTCGTGCATAAAATAAAAGTACTTATTTACAGAGTATTACATTACTGAAATAGAAAATATATGTAATAAGACAAGTGGAGCGCCTGACTCTCAATAAAATTATTTTATTATATTTGTATTTCCCAGAGTGAAAAAGCTGAACAGAAACTCAAAAAACATACACGTTATCCTTACTATTCTTTGAAAATAAAACCATCTACAGTAACTAAAAAATTCAGTCATCTCTATTTGTTGAAGACCATCTAATTTTCAGAACCTTTTCCATTTGACTACGTACAAATAATTTATATGCTAGCTGCCGGGAGATCTGGTTTCCCAGGGCATTGGCTATGGGCGTCTCAGGCACTTGCTCCAGCGGCTCCATGGTAGAGCTTTTTACCTGCAAAGGACTTTCTGGGAAAGAAAAGAGCAAGAAATGTGAGTGAAGTGACAGCCCTGAGGGGTCTAATTTTAGGAGGAAAAACATGCTGTAACATTAATCTGAATATCTGAAAAATGGAATGCCTGCTTTGGGGACAAATGCCTGCCCCAGGGAAGGGCTGGGGCTGCAGGCCCAGCTGCAGTTTGGGTGCAGGCTGCAGATCACCAGGGAGCACTGTGTCTGCGCCGCACACAGGTAGGTGGCTGAGTCTTCCAGCTGGGAGTCTAGGAGGTGGAGGGTGCTGGACCGTTCCCTAGTATTCACTGTGCAGTTTAACCTTCCACTCTGCTTCATCCCCGAGGTTATGTAAAACAGCCGGGTGAGGCCACTGCCTCCAAAATTCTGTTGGAACCACTGCACACTGTCTGGAGTGCTAGAAAAATTGCACTTCAGAGTAGAGCTGGCTCCCTCCTGGAGGCTCAGGGCTGAAGGGCTCTGCTCCACCTCCATCCCTCTTACCCCTGCGTGGGAAGGGAAAAACAAACACAAGTGATGTCTCTAGGGGGTCATTGATGCAGTTTCCAAATTTGTAAAATATCCTGAGACACACCCCAGAGGATGTAGGACCCTCTAGGAGCTCAGTGTCAGCTCCCCCCACCACTGTGGGCTGTGGACCCCACCCGAGTACCCTGAGAAAATCTATACTCACAGCAAACATGGACCCACAGAAGCCCCAGAAGAGCTCGCCAGCGTCTCTTCATAATTCCTTGTCTAGTTGATGAGGTACTTCTGCCTACCGTGCAGAGTGTAGAGTCTTGGATTCAGAGAAATTGTGTCTTACAGTCATACCGTTCCAACAGAATCACTGAGCACCAATCACACCTCAGCTCTGTCATTTATGGACCTCGAGACTCCACCCACAGTGACCCAGGACACTGCACAGTAATCTCTCCAAAATTGTGCTTGCCAACAGTGCAGGCAGGTAGGGGCAATATTTCCAATATAGGAGGATAAGAGGGGTTTTTTTCTTGAAACACTTTATGTAAGACATGTGTGGGTTAGTGTGTGAGGAAAGGTAAATGATATTTCTAGAAGAGTCAGGGCCCAATGGGGGTTACATAAAACCTTGAAGAATCATAGCGAAGAGTGTCTCCATTCCCCAATTTGCACAGTTTGACAGACAATGTGAGAATTCGATTATATGCAAATACTGATAAAGGAAAACAAACTGATAGCATGCATTTTGTATTGCTGAAGTAACCACAATTTCTTGAAATCAAGACAGTTCTAGAAACCAAGACAGACAGTCACCATCTGCATAGATTATTACTGCAATCAGAATTTGGTTGGCGAAAAATAAATGTCTGCATACTGTCCTCTAACTTTCACCTCTCCACTCCTCCTGTGCAATTCATGGACCCTGCTCACCCACCCAGCTGAGTCTGCCCAGGCCACACATTGCTGGTCACAGTCAATATTGTCCTTTCCATTTCCTTCTCTTTTTCTTCCTTATTTTTTCCTTTCTTCTCCTCTTCAGTCTTGTCCCCTCCACTCTCAGCAGAGATACATAAAAGGTCAGATACCTGGGATTTTGAAATAATTTCAAGACCAGTAAATTTGGGGGATTTTATTCATAACAACTGACAACAGGTAATGGGATGTTTTCTGTTGAGTGTCCATGCTCACAATGCCCAGAAATAATCTTATTCTGCTACCTGTGAAGAATTATCTGCATAATGAATTTCTAGAGACATGGCCTCCAGATGTCTGAAGCTGATATGCAACAGCAGAACTGAAAACCTGAACCGAACTTTACACAAACCCTGCCCCTAACCTTTGCTATCTATAATTGGACTGGCTCACGTGATTTCTGTTCTCTCTTTAACTGTTCAACCCTTGCACCATCAGTCTTTGTTTCTTTTAAGGTCTAGAGTGCCCCCTAGAGGACTGAAGAGGTCAGCAAAGACCACTTCGGACCAAGCCACTCAGCAGAAACAGCCCCCAACCCCATTCATTCCAAACTTTCTGATGAAGGTGATGCAGATGGTCAGAAAAGAAGATACCTGCTTAGATTGACTGGGGATTACAAGTGAACCAAATCCTACTTTTAAAATGGAATTGTACGGAAATTGATATCAGAAAATAATTTGGTAAATCTCACCTTGTGCTCTTTATTTGATTTCATTACCTTAGTTCAAAAGAAATCCGTAATTACTTAATGAGCCTTTAGTTTCAGTGGGATAATTTACTAGATCTAAGAATTTATAAAAGAGTAATGAAATATTATTCAGCAATTTAAAAGAATGAAATCTCACCATTTACAACGACATGGATGGAGCTGGAGAATATAATATTGAGGGAAACAAGTCATCAGAGAAAGGCAAATACTATATGATTTCACTCATGTGGAATTTCAGAAACAAACCAAATAAGGAAAGAGAAAAAATAAGACAGAGAGAGATAAGTCAAGAAACGGACACTTAATTAAACAGAACTGATGGTTACCAGAGGGAGAGGGCTGGGGATGGGTTAAATAGGCGAGGAGATGAAGGAGTGCCCTTGTCCTGATGAGCACTGGGTGTTCTGTGGAAGTGTTGAATCACTGGGTTGTACACCTGAAACTACTATAACACTGTATATTAACTAACTGGAATTTAATAAAAGTGGTAAGTGAGGGGATGAATGAATTTTTTAAAATAATACATAAAAGTGGATAATATACTAGTTTACAGTCTACAGGGGAGGCAAAAATGTATATAACTAATAGAATCAATGAGTAGGACCCTAAGGAGCGTGAAAGGTAAAAACTATCTGATCCCAGAGGAGGTAGAAATGCTTATACTTTGGGTCATTTTACAAAATTTTATGAAGAATGTGATCATTTTCTCTTTTCCCCTTTCTGGTGAAAGAATAGAAGAGAATACACATAAACCTTTATGAGGGCTTTTATGACTTCTAACAATAGGAGGAATTTTGAATATATGAGTTATTAAAAGTAATAAAACATTACCTATAGACTAAAATCCCTTTTATTACCACTCCCAATTCTGGCCCTTTTGTCACTTATTACCCTAAGTCGTTCTTCATCTTGTACGATTGGAGTTGATGTTTCAAGGTGTTTTACTAGATTTCAATAACCAGAAAACGGACAGTATTTTATTTATACTTTGTTATAATACAAATAAACATTTTCGGTATACCTTTCTGTAACTTCCTTTATAAACTCAATAGTAAATTTTGTAGGTCTTAGTATATTAACCCATATACATCCCTTGTACCACTATATTCCATATTGTGGATATACTTGCATTTATACATCCTTTACTCTCCTGAGTAATAGTTAAGATGATTTTTTTAAATATGAATACTACCCTGCAATAAAATGTATTAAGCATTCTTCACTATGAACACGTTTTTCTAGGAGCAGAGACTAGGAAGAACTGAAGGAACAAGCCATGAGCCTACTAGGTGAAAATTACTCCAGGAAAAGGAAAGTCAGGGACAAAGGGCCTGAGGAAGAATGGGGAGAACTTGTTCTGATTATTGTGTTGGATGGTTTTTTTTTTCTATTATTTTTCTTAATGTGCATCGCAACTGTAGTTTATCAGCTCTTTTGGTGAACTCTTTCTGAAATTACTGTCCTGATAGGAACATAAGTGACAGTTTGCTCCAGCTAGACACTGAGGTTTTCTAAATATAGTAAATCAGCAAGAGAAAAAACACACCCAAGGAAAAGGAGTGGTATATAAGAGGAGAAAATGTTACAAAATAAAATTAGACATATAAAAATTGTACACACTTGCACAAGCACAAACACACACAATGTAAGGATACTTGTCATTAGAACAGAAAGAAAATTCTACCAGTGCAACAGAAGACAGCCTAGAAAAATAAAGAAGGAAACAAAAGCATATGAAGCAAAACCAAAATATTAGAAATGACTTCAAATACATCAATAATGAAAACATTGATAAAAAGAAATTATTGGATCGAACCAAAATTTTAAAATCTTGCTACATATTGCTTAGGAGACAAACCTAAAAGAAAACAGCCCAGAAAGATGAGCAGATAGGATGGGATTTTACTGCTGCCTCTGTGTGCAAAGACTAAAGATCCCTCTTCGCCTGCCAACGCCACCACACCCACCAGAGAGATCCCAAGGAATGTCAGTTCTGCTGAAAAAGAACTCAAAGCTGTCTGAGAGAACACCTAGCTAGCAAACTAAGGGAACTCCTGCAAAGGGAAGATCTAAGAAAGGAAAGACAGAGGTTAAAAAATTTAATATTCCAATAGAAAAGAGAACAGAAAAGAGAAGAAAACTGGAAGAAATGAAATACCAAGAAGAAACTGAGATTTACAGAAAAGGATGAAAGTAAAATTAAGCAAATCCCACATCTTGATAGAGCACAGGATAAAAACGAGTGTGAATAACAGCTTCCACATTTTCATCAGTGGTGCCTCAAGTCTCCATTCTTTCACAACTGGGAATGCTTTAAGAACAATTGAAAGTGCACAATTCTAATTCCTCTAAAAACACATTAAGAGAAGTTAAGAAACCATCACCAAAATTGTGTATAATCGTTCTCTGCACAAGAAATCAAGTGCAAATTTGCATCAAGGGAGACTTCAACTCTCTTGTTTACGAACATCACACTTATTTACTAGGAGGGTCAATTGTAGTATCTTATTAAATGAAATGTATCACAAAAAGCAATCTTGGAGTCATACCTACACATACAAATATCTTAAACTTTTTAACAATATATCTTTTATATGTTTCAGTGCATTGTTTCCTAAATAAAAGTGTTCCTTTGTCTTAGATACCCCCCTAGGAACTATGTATGAAGGTCTAATATCCCAACAAAAGATTCCCACTTACAGCTCAAGGAACTAGGAAAAGAATAAAGTAAGCCCAAGGTCTTCAGAAGGAGTGAAATAACAAAGATTACTGCAGAAATAGCAAAACAATAGAAAAAGTAACAAACTAAGAGTTTTTTGTTTGTTTATTCTTTTAGAGAAAGAGAGTACATGCCAGCTAGGGTGAGGGGCAGAGGAAGAGGGAGAGAGGTTATCTTAAGCCGGCTCTGAGCTCAGCCTTGAGCCCAGCAAGGCTGAATCTCATGACCCTGAGATCATGACCTGAGCCCAGATCAAGAGTTGGACGCTTAACCCACTTAGCCACCCAGACACCCCTAAAAGTTATTTTTTTTTGAAAAGAGAGCACTTGTGAATTATCATTGATGAGAAATCTAAAGCCCACAGAACAGAAGGAAAAATTAACACTGGGGACTACATCAAACTGAAAAGCGCAGTACAGTAAAGAAAACAATCAGCAGCATCAAAAGTCATCCTACAGAGGGGAGAAAATATTTGCAAACCACATATATGATAAGGGGTTAATATCCAAACTATAAAGGGAACTCCTATAACAAAAATTTTTTTAAAACCACTAATAACAATAAAAAATTTTAAAACATAAAAAAACAAATAAAAATAAAAAACCACTAATAAGCCAATTAAAAGCAGTCTAGGGACTAGAATAGACATTTCTTTAAATAGACATTCAGGGCGCCTGGGTGGCTCAGTTGGTTAAGCGACTGCCTTCGGCTCAGGTCATGATCCTGGAGTCCCGGGATCGAGTCCCGCATCGGGCTCCCTGCTCAGCGGGGAGTCTGCTTCTCCCTCTGACCCTCTTCCCTCTCGTGCTCTCTATCTCTCATTCTCTCTCTCTCTCAAATAAATAAAATCTTTTAAAAAAATAAATAAATAAATAAATAAATAGACATTCAAATGGCCAACAAGCATGTGAGAAAATACTCAATGTCACTGATCATCAGGACAATGCAAATCAAAGCCCCAGTGAAATATCACCTCGCACTGTCATGCAATTATGTGAAAATGGACATTCTTATTATGTATTCCACTATTTAAAATGTTGGCAATAGCGGGGCGCCTGGATGGCTCAGTCGTTAAGCATTTGCCTTCGGCTCATGTCATGATCCGAGGGTCCTGGGATCGAGCCCCGCATCGGGCTCCCTGCTCGGCGGGAAGCCTGCTTCTCCCTCTCTCACTCCCCCTGCTTGTGTTCCTTCTCTCGCTGTGTCTCTCTCTGTCAAATAAATAAATAAAATCTTTAAAAAAAATAAAATAAAATAAAATAAAATAAAATAAAATGTTGGCACTAGCCACAACTTAACAGTGACAGAAAAAAGAACATACTTTAAACATGTGTAATTTTCTAGCTTCTTTTTTTTATTTTTTATTGTTATGTTAATCACCATACATTACATCTTTAGTTTTTGAGGTAGTGTTCCATGATTCATTGTTTGTGCATAACACCCAGTGCTCCACGCAGAACGTGCCCTCTTTAATACCCATCACCAGGCTCACCGATCCCCCCACCCCCCTCCCCTCTAGAACCCTCAGTGTGTTTCTCGGAGTCCATCGTCTCTCACGGTTCGTCAGACATGCTCTTATCTCTTCTCTGACAATCTATGATCAAAGTTATCATCCCGCCATAATCTCTGGCTGCTATAGGATCTTGGAGTACGATTATTTGGTAGATTCAGATAAACCCGACTGACCTTCTGATCCTCTTCATAATGGTTAATGGCCTGCACAAGCATGGTGTCAGCATTTCAAGGGAAAACAGTAAACACTATATTTAATTTTCCTATATTACAACATCCAGGGATGCAGAGGGAAAATGCCCAAGGTAGGAGAACCTTCATTAAACAGATCCTAGGTTTTTGACATGGTTACTATTGCTATTTCCAAAAGATAGAAATATCACTCTAGCTTCTTCTTAATAATGATTATCTCAATGTATTTGCCAGTACTTTTACAATAAATTCTCTGATATCATCCATACTTTATACATTTAAAAAATTGATGGCTATTATCAAAAACACAAAATGCAAGCATTGTCGAGAATGTGAAGAGGTCGGAACACTTGCACACTCTTGGTGGGAATGCACAATGGTACAACCATGGAAAACAGTATAGAGGTTCTTCAAAAAGTTAAAAGTAGAACTACCATATGATCTAAAAATCCCACTTCTGAGTATTTATCAAAAAGAATTGAGGGGCCCCTGGATGGCTCAGTCAGTTAAACATCTGACTCTTGATACGGAATCAGGTCATAATCTCAGTGTCCTGAGATGGAGCCCATGGTAGGCTCTCTGCTGAGCGTGGAGCCTGCTTAAGATTCTCTCTCTCCCTTTGGCCCTCTCCACCCCCAACTCACTCTCTCTCTTTCTCTCCCTCTCAAAAAAAAAAAAAAAGAGGGGCGCCTGGGTGGCTCAGTCAGTTCAGTGTCTGCCTTTGGCTCAGGGGGTTATGATCTCAGGGTCGTGGGATCAAGCCCTACATCAGGCTCCTTGCTCAATGGGGAGTCTGCTTCTCCCTATCCCTCTGCTGCCCCCTGTTTGTGCTTGTTCTTTCCCTGTGTATGTGTCAAATGGATGAATAAAACCTTTTTTTAAAATTTGAAATCAGGATCTTGAAGAGATATTAAGCACTCGTATGTTCATTACAGCACTGTTCACAATAGCCAACTAGGGAAACAACTTGAATGTCCAACAACAGATGAATGGATAAAGAAAATGTGGTATATACATAAAATGTAGTACTATTCAGCCTTAAAAAGAAAAAAAAAAGGAAATCCTGCAATATGCAAGCATGTGGATGAATCTTGAGGACATTATGCTAACTGAAATCAGCCGGTCACATTAAGACAAATAATGTATGATTCCACTTAAATGTGGTATCTAAAATAGTCAAACACTGGCAGATCCGGTCCTGAGTACGAGCAATGGCGCCCTTCAGGGTTAAGACCCAGCCCGGACCCCACAGCCCAGGAGCCAGCAAGAAGTGTTCCCTTTCCAGGAGTTGGCTCCTTATGCACACTCAGCAGTCCTGGTGTAAGTTTAAGCACTTTCTGAAGCCATCAGTGCTTCACGTAGAGGCACGTCTGCTGGAAAAGATTTTCGGTCCAAGCAGAGTCCTCCTCCCGGGATTCGAGCGGGAGTTCAAAGTCCTACTCCAAATGAGAAAGCGCAACTCCGAGGGCAAGGTTGAAATCTTCATCATGGGGAGACGCCGGTACCGCAAGCGTGCCAAAAGGCTGATTCGCTTTTTGGCCGTGAAGCCGCGAAGGAAGCCGTGCGAAGGCACAATGATGCTCAGCCTGGAAACCATGAAGTCTCTTGAAAAAGAGAATGTTCATTCCAGTGCTCTCCTCTCCACCACAGTGATGAGCAGCCTGGATGAAGCCATGCAGTCACTGGAAATAAGTCAGGAGACTGTCCAGGAACCTGTTACCAAAACAGTGTGATTTTTGTGATTAGAATCTTAGTGCAAGGGGTTCAGTCTGGGTCAGGAGCCTTACCCTTAGAGCCCATTCTGTACTCTGCCTTTGTTCCTGTGGCTAAGGGGAAATAAGTATTGTTAGTGGTCTACACACCTTTTTCCTTGCTAAACAAATAGACAGTTGTTTAAAGATTCAAACATGAGTTATAATAAAAAATAAACTTTAAAAAACATATATAGATAGAGATTAGTATTGTCAAGAAAGGCAATCTTGCTTTGCATGCTCCAAGAAGGGAAAGAGCTAAGAATTAACAAATGGTTGGTTCTGCTTTTTCACAGTGTTTCGTACTAGGTGGGTATAGCTAGGACCTTTAATGTTCCAGGGAGCTTTTGTAGATAAGGAAGAACTTTACTGTTTATTCTTTCATTAATGCTAATTTTGAAAAAAAATGTTACATTGATATTAAACAAGCTTTATAAACCCAAAAAAATAAATAAAAAATAAAATAGTCAAACACTGTAATATATGGTGATTAACATAACAATAAAAAATTTTTAAAAAATTAAAATAAAATAGTCAAACACATAGAATCAAAGAGTGAATCAAAGAAGAGATAGCCATGGACTCTGGGGATGGGGTAATGGGGAGTTAATGATCCATGAGCAAGATGAAAGAATAGAGAGTTGCTGTAAAACATTGTACCCATAGCCGACAATCATGTATTGTACACTTAAAAATTTAAGAGGTTCTTTCTAGAGGGTAGGGGGGTGGGGGGATGGGTTAGCCTGGTGATGGGTATTGAGGAGGGCACGTTTTGCATGGTGCACTGGGTGTTATGAACAAACAATGAATCATGGAACACTGCATCAAAAACTAATGATGTAATATATGGTGATTAACATAACAATAAAAAATTTAAAAAAAAAATTTAAGAGGTTCTATCTCATGGTAAGTGTTCTTTACATGTTACAAATTAAATTTTAAAAAAATAAGACACTGCAGGTCTCACCTGTTAAAATGGCAAAAATCTAAAACACTAACACCACCAAATGCTGGTGTTAAAAACTCAGAAATAGCCCAGGTCAATCTAATGAATTTCGCCAAAATAGTAATTAGTAAAAGTGTCATGTTGCACACATCAAAAGGGGAGCTCATGAACTGGGAGCACTCAAACCAAAATACGGAATGAGGCTAAGCGGTATATTGTGCTTCTCCCTCTCCCACTCCCCCTGCTTGTGTTCCCTCTCTCGCTGTGTCTCTCTCTGTCAAATAAATAAATAAAATCTTTAAAAAAAAAAAAAAGAAAGAAAGAAAGCAGTTTGTATAGTGAGAAGACCAGGAGTGTATCTTCTTCACAGTGGTTGGTTACAACGTCAGAGAGTTGCTGTAAACGATATCAGAAATTGGTCAGTGGGTACCTCACATCAAACTCAAGAAACAGTTTGTTTCGTTAATGATTTCCAGAAGAACAGCAAAAAAAATGATGCAGGTCAAGGAGTCTTGCAAAATAAGCTAAATTAAGCTTTATTTGTCTGACTAAACTAGTTTTGTCTGCCCAGGGAATTTTCCTTTTTAAGAAATATTTATTTATTTATTTGTTTGTTTGTTTGTTTTAGAGAGGGGAGGGACTGGCAGAAGAAGAGGGAGAGAGTGTCTTAAGCAGATGGCAATGAGCACTGAGCACAGAGCATGCTGCAGGGCTCCATCTCACGACCTGAGCCGAAACCAAGTTAGAAGCTTAACCATCCGTGCCACCCAGGCACCCTGCCCAGGGAATTTTCAAGGCTGGTCTATTTGTTTTTTATTTTACATCAGTAAGGATGTCCAGCAACAGGAAACCTCATTCGTGGCTGATGGGAATGCACAATGGTACAGCCACATTGGAACACAGGAGTATCTGCTTCCTACACAACTAAACATATTCCTACTGTATAATCTAGCGATGACAATCCTTGGTATTTACCCAAATCACTGGAAAACTGCCTACACAAAAACCTGCACAAAATAGTTTATAGAAATTTTATTCATGATTGCAGAAACAAGAAAGCAACCAAGATGTCCTCAGTAGAAGAAAGGGTGAGTAAACTATGGTACAGCCAGACAAGGGAATCTTACTCAGTGCAAAAAAGAAATGAGCTACTATGCCATGAAGTTCTTAAAAGAAAGCCAAACTGGTGAGAAAAAAAAACAAAAAGCTTAGTAATGCACAAGATTTGGGGGAAATTATTTTTAATATTTTTACTTATTTACTTGACAGAGAGAGAGAGAGCACAAGCAGGGGGAGCACGAGAGGGAGAAGCAGGCTCCCCGCTGAGCAGGGAGCCCCTGTGGGACTCGATCCCAGGACCCTGGGATCATGACCTGAGCCGAAGGCAGATGCTTAACAACTGAGCCACCCAGGCTCCCCTCTGCTGGGTTTAGAAGTGATCCATGCTTCTTATAAAGGACCGTGGAGTACATGGTTGCTCTGTGACTTAGAAATTTTCTCAGTCAGTCCACTTATTTTAGTTCCCTCCACCCCAATACCCTTAACACAGGCACACACATGCACACACAAGCACACACCCATGCACGCACACACCAATGCTGGCAACACCATCTTCCTCAATTATCCAAAAATATGTGGTGCTTCTTTTCCCTGACCCTTTCTGGAGGGCACGGCACACACTGAGGTGCTTCCACAGTAGGCCCAGGTTTCTCTTAAGCTAGTCTTTCATGCAAGTTTGCCCCTATCCACATAGAGCTCATTTTCTAAAATTGGTTGATGTCACTGTCTGCTGAGAGCTTCTTTTCTCTTTCTCTTTGTGTTTGCAGCTTTCTACCCTTTGGGATGTCATTACTATCTTTTAAATAGAGTTTTAGAGAATTCAAGAGATAAACGCATATTATTAAAGTGGGTTAAAAATTGGATTTTTTTAGAGATTATATTTTTAAGTAATCTCTACACCCACCATGGGGCTCAAATTTACAACCATGAGATCTGGAGTCACAGCTCTACTAACAGAGGCAGCCAGGCACCCCCCCTAAGTCCAACATTTTATCCAAATGTCTGAGGAAAACTCTTATCATATACTCTTTTGACTTGTTTAAAGTATATTTTCACATGCATTTATATTTACACAGGTTTCAAAATAAAATTTACATTTTAAACTAATTAAATAAAAAATTACTTTAAACAAAGAACATAACAAATATAATAGGGAATGTATTAATATTCTGATCATAGCTCATTCATAAACTCTGCAGATGAGGAGATGATAATTAAAGAAGATAGCAACAATATTGACAAAGTCTTGCACTGCAACACAGACATTGCTTTTTCTATTATTTTTTGCACAACTTCACTGACTCCCATACATTCTCCCAGTCCCATGATTTGTGGCTCTCTGTGAGAGGTTGTAAAACAGGAGTTAGAGAAATCTATAGGATTTCCCTCCCAGTGTCCCCTATCGATCTATATTGTTAGGAAACATCAGTGCAAGAGCATTTTGTCTCACCGTATTTCCTGGGCACTGAGAACGATCTCACTTGAGTTCCTACTGTCAGAAAGCCAACTGATCTATCTAACTGGCCAGGACATGAGCCACTTCCTCCATTCTGTTTCTGCCCACACCCCTTCATGTTGAATATCAGCCTGAGTCGCCACCTGATTCACTAGAAAAGAAACCAGGGCAGAGGTCACTGGCCTCTCTTTTCCTTGCTCAGGTTCATGTGTTCCTCCTCCGTTCTTCCCTTCCCTTCTTTCTCTACTAAAACGTGGTTTCGGGCTGAAGTTCTCCCATCACCTCTCCTGTCGTACTCTGTCAGGAAGACACTGGGCAGAGGCCACCTTCTCAGGCAAACTGTGCGTTTCTAAAAGTGTCATAAGACACAGCAATACCCACCAGGGTGCCCTGAACAACATGTGGGGCTGGACGTTCACTACAAGGATGAGCAAGAATCACTTCACTGTTACATGGTTTTATCTTGAAATTACTTATGCCCTGGCTGAGGAACTCTTGGCATCAAACTGTTCTCAATGTCACTAGGGAACAGCTGGTGTTGGGGGATGTTACTTCTGGTTCCTATGCTCTGATCGTTTGTATGATTTTGTATCAAGCAGACACTGAGGGACAAACAACCACAGACTCTGCTGGAACCAGAATGGATTCTGGTTCCAGTGGCAGAGACGCTCAGCATCCAGGCCCCTGTTCAGCTCAGGGTTTGTGCTCAGCTCCCCCTGCAGTCCCCGTCACTGTGTCACTCAAGGCACAGTAGTACACAGCTGAATCTGATGCTTGCACTGAGCCTTTCTCCAAGTGGAAGGATTTGGAATCTCTGCCATAGGTGGCTTCAAATCCTTTCTTGCTTCCCTTCTCCTTGTCCCTCGAGGCTTTCAGGAGGAGTTCTGGACCTTCTCCTGGATACTGGACATACCAGAAAAGAGTGGGTGTTGTGTAACTTCTCGTTGTGTAAGTACAGTTTATAGTCAGGGAAGCCTTCTCTGAGAGGGTCACTGGGCCTTCCATCTGGGTCACTGAATCTCCATGGGTTTGTCCTGAGGAAAAAGAAAAGAGACTTTGTCACCTTGAGCATAAAGCTCTTGGATAAATTATAGTTAAAAGTTTTGCCGACACAATGCAAGAAAGAATCCAAATTTTAAGAGGCATTTTACTTACCAAGCATCAAGAGAACCACAGTCACAAAGCCTGGAGAACACTTCATCTCTGGAGTGTCACCTAAATAATGCTCTTCAATCTTACCATGAAGAAAGGTTGGAGTGACAGAGAAATGATCAGTGCAAACCCACATTCCACACAGGAAATGTGATTGTGGTAGGAAGCTGCACCCCCTGGTGGACAGGGACTGAAATGGGTGCATGTTGGCCAGAGGACTCCCAAAGTTAGCCATCTGTGTCATCCCTGACTTCGTGAGGCACATGTCAGTCTTCAGGTGGCCCTTGGAACTCTGAACAACAGCAGTCCTGACCTTTCAGGTCTATTTTGTTCTTAAGACTCTACCTGATATGGAAGTTCTTTAACACAGCTTCACATGGCATCTCTGTAGCTGAGAAGATACACATTTTCTTGAGCATTTTAAGACAGTTTTTTTATTTTATTTTATTATGTTATGTTAATCACCACACAGTACATCATTTGTTTTTGATGTGACCATTTTTTATATTTTCATATATCCATTCAGAGCCAGCCAATAATCCAATAGAATGTCAGAAAAGGGTTTTAAGTTGAAATCAGAGGAAGTAATAAGAAGTCATGTCATTATTCTTCACTTTTCAGCCCTGCATCCCCCATGTGGAACAGGGACTGTCATTCATTACACACTCACTACATATTTTCTAAATTAAACAAAAATAATGAATAAACAGCCTTTGAGGAATCACTACTACTAGAATACAATATTTCCTCAGTCCTAAATTATACCAATTGTAAGGAAAGCAATATTTTTAATAAAATCTTTCTTAGGAGGAAAAATGTCACATTATCTTGTCAATATTCAAATATCTTGCATTTCAAAATCATTTAAAAAGTGAAAAATATGAATCCTAACCAGAAAAAATCATAATCACAGTTATCTAATCCCTATAGAAATTATCTGAGATCAATACCTTATTCCACCATTTCAATGACTCCAAGATAACATAACTAGTATATATGAATCAGGCAACAAGTACTAATCATATACTTAGTGGTTATCTAGCCTCAAGGATGCTTTTCACTGCTGTCGTGTGTATCATTATGTTGCCATACTTTAATCAAATAATTTTCCTCCACAGGGTAGAGAACCCTGAAGATGTGGATTTGCATCAAATGCCTGGAGCATGATTTAGATTCTCTTCTTCCCAGCTTTTGAAATTGTTAAAGACATAACAGCTTACAGTCACACAATAGCTGATAGTAAAACCAATGTGCCAGTGATTTAAAATTACAGATTCTATGATCCCACCACTAACTCCAGGAATATTTTGCAGGATTGACACCCTCAAGTTTGTGATTTTTGAAGCTCCCCACCATGGTTTTGTGAGATTTCATTTGTGATTACTGCCCTCCAGCCAAGATGGTCATCAAAGATCAGGGGAAAAGGTCTGGAGTCAGCATGGGAAAATGTCCCTGTGACTATACAAATTTTAAAAAACTAGTCTTTTTCTACAATGCACCAAAGACAAAAACAAGCACTTCCTTAGCTCCCATTTTATGACCATTTGTTTTATAAAACAAAATAAAACAAAAAACTTCTGAGGATTATCAGGATAAAGTTCTGGAGAGGGACACATCTTCTGTAAATCCCTGTAAACATTTATCTCTAGACACATAGATGGAAGCTTAGCTCAAGCTGTTTCTTGGAAGTGACTCTCCACAGATTCAGATCAACGAACTTCAGGAGTCCACAGCCAACATGGGAACAGTTTCCCAGATGCAGAGTGAAGTAAGAAACTCAGGCCTGGAAATTTTTGGGTTCACGTATCCCTTCCCTTCTCCTCCACCTTCCAAATCACCTGGTCAGAACATGCCTCAAAACTACACTAGAAAGGAGTTTGGGACAAGCAGCTACAAACTTCTATTCTGATATACAGGAAGAAAGCCAAATAGGTTGGGGTGATGCTGGGCTGAAAATAAACAGTATAGTACATGGATGCGGAAAGTCATTATCTACACTAAAAAAAAACAAAAACAAAAAGAAAATAGTTTTAAGCCAATGAGAACCTAGAGGAAATGCAATCAGGGGTTTCAAAATAAGTGATGTGGCACAAAGAATTCTATTTTACACGCTACTATCCCTCCTTCCCACAACACCCACAAGACACTGACCATCTCCCTTGTTTTAGATCATAGAGCAGGCACATTCCCCCAGGGGCTCTCCCTACCTAGGCACATGGAAGTCATGACCACCTTCAGAAGCCTGGAGAGCAACATGTTTGAGTTCTCCCTCTAGATAGAAAATGTCTTCTTCTTCTTCTTCTTCTTCAATATCAGGGCTCGGTACTATGAGGGGAGCCTGACAGGGTGAGGGAAGGATTGTTGGGTATGTGCCCCTGAGGCCCCAGAAGAGGAAAGAGGGGTTTCCTGGTATAGCAAGTTGTGCGGGTCATGTCATAATTCTCTATGTCCCAGTGAGAGTCTCACTACCCCACATCCTTTTGCATTCAAGAACCCTTAACTTGGAAACAATTACATCTGAAAATGAATGAGCTTGGTGTACTAATAACAGCATTTTACTTACTACATGGATTGAAGCCCTCGCCTATCAGAAAACCACACCAATCACAAAAGTTAAAAATCAATTGGATCTTGGGGTACTGGATGGCTCATTTGATTAAGCGTCTGCCTTTGGCTCAGGTCATGATCTCAGGGTCCTGAGGTTGAGCCCTGCATTGGGCTCTCTGCTCAGCGGGGAGCCTGCTTCTCCCTCTCCCTCTGCTGCTCCCCCTGCTTGTGCTCTCTTTTGCTCTCACGCTCGCTCTCGCTCTCTCTCCTGCTCTTTGTCAAATAAATAAATAAAATCTTTAAAAAAATAATCAACAGGATTTTGTGTTTACTACCTGTGCCATTTCAATTAATCTCCATATAGTGGAACAAATCTCTCTGGGACAGTTAGGTAAAGTTAACCCTCACATAGAAACTTCACTTCTCCTATCAGCCCCATCCCCAGTCCTCTCTTATAGTGGAAACAACAGATGGAATATGAAAACTGAAATGAGTTACTGTGGCAGATACCCTTGGACTACTGTGGCTTAGTACATGTTAGCCTTAGCTGCATCCTTCCCTCATAAAGTGCTGTGCCGTCTTACCATAAACTGTTCACTGTAGCCCACGTAACTCAGAATGTCCCAACCCAACTCTTCACAAACTGAACCGGAGAAATAAACCCTTGACACTCTTCCTTTCATCCCAGGCACAGATTGCTCTACTGGCTTTTCATTTAATCAGCTCTAAACAAAATCCCAGAGAAAGAATGATATTGAGAGGGTGAAATGATCTTATTAGGCACTTTTTATTACCATTTCAGCAGATAAACTACCAGAAATGGATCCTTGGTTACATGTGTACCAACTAGTATGGCATCACGCATGCTTCATTGACAGGAATGGGAAATGTTGCTCATATTAGAGATCTTTCTTTTATTTTTTTAAATCTAGTCTCCATACCCAGTGTGGAACCTAACACAAGGCTTGAACTCCCCACCCTGAGATCAAGACCTAAGCTGAGATCAAGAAGAGGCGTACCCGCCACCCAGGTGCCCCTCATGTTAGAGATCTTAAACTGAGGTTCTCAAGAGAATCAGCAGAAGCAGAAAGTTCACAGAAGTGAGTGCTGACCCAAGAAATGTGAAACAAACATTAAGTTTGCACGAAGTAGATAGCTTCATCCAAGGCCATTAGAAGAGATATCTCCAGATGTTTGGCAACACTGATTATCATACCCTTCTGTAGATTCTTTTGTTTCTTTGTCCTTTTAGAAATATATTCCCCCTTTAATAATAAATGTTACGTATTTCTGAATTACCTGACTTTGTTCTTTTACTAATAAAATGACTTGAGTATAACCTTTATTTGAGACAATAACTATCCTAATGCTATAGTTCACTTCTACTAAGCCATTGGTAGTGCAACAAAGGTAAAACATTATTGGATATGTTATTTTGTGTCAACTCCTGGAAAAGCCAAATAATAACCATACCCCAGTTAGAACGACTAAAGAGAATTTTGATCAATAAAATTTGTCTTAAAATGTTAGAAAAACTTAGAATAGAGTTGCTATACCTAGACTTACATGAAGAACATGTCTCAACCTGAATATATGAGTTAGTCCAACACTCCACTGAACCGCTCCATTATTGATTGCTATAGTGTGTCTTTTCTAGAACTATAAATTAAATCTTTAAAGGAATCCAAACACTTGAAATGGTAGCTTATTTCTATAAAATAACTTAAAAGTTCATTGGGGCACCTGGGTGGCTCAGTCAGTTAGGCGTCTGCCTTCGGCTCAGGTCATGATTCCAGGGTCCTGGGATTGAGCCCTGCATTGGGCTCCCTGCTCTGTGGGAAGCCCACTTCTCCCTCTCCCACTCCCCCTGCTTGTGTTCCCTCTCTCACTGTGTCTCTATCTGTCAAATAAATAAATAAAATCTTTAAAAAAATAACTTAAAAGTTCAAAAAATCAGGAATAAGAAACACTGAGAGTGACGGCACAGGCAGAGGTCATGCATGTGCCCATGGCACGTGCTTCCTCTCACTAAGACGCAGAGTGATTAAGTATTGTGTTCCATTCATATGACATGGTTAAAAGATAAAAATATGAAAGAACAAGCAAGGTGTATAAAAAGTTATGGGTGGGAGAAAGTGTGATTACAAAGTTATAGAACAAGGGATTTGTGCGGAGCAATGAAGTTGCTCTGTATCATGATCGTATCATGGTTATATGAATCTATACTATATATTAAAATTCAATATTCACAGATATACACCAAAATAGTCCATTTTTCTATATAGTTTCTTTAATAAAAATTTCAAACACTGAGAAAATAAAATAATTGTGGTTTCTATTTTCATGAATTGACTCTGCCTAATATATATATTATTTTCTCAGTTTGAAAAAGAAAGCACCACCCTGCCAACTGTGATAGGCAAAATGGTAGCAAAAAAAAAAAAAAATCAGGTGAAAAATGGAGGGAAAAAAACAAAAATAATTAAAAATATGATTAAGTTAAGGATCCTCAGATGGGTAGATAATCCTGGATAATATGGGTCCAAACGCAATCACATGTACACTTTTAAGACAGAAGTAGAGGGACGTTTGATGACAGGAAAAAAGAGAAATCAGTGAAACCATGGAAGCAGAGATTGGGTGATGTGGTCACAAGCCAAAAAATGCCAACAGCCACCACAGCCAGAAGAGGCAAGAAACAGTTTCTCCCCAGAGCCTCTGGAAGGGGTATAGCCCAGTTGACATCATGATATCAGTCCTGTGAAAATAATTTCAACTTCTGGCCTTCAGAACAATGGCAGAAAGAATTTCTGTCGCTTTAAGCCACCAACCATGTGATAAATTGCCCAGAGACAGTAGAAATAAATCCACTAACCACGATAAAATTTTAAAGCCCGAATGTGTCTACATCTAAGTTATGTATTGACTCTGCACATTCTGACTAGAGCATTATCTTTTCTTCTGTTGAATACATTCCCACCTAAGTATGATAAAGCAGTTAACAGTAACTGTACCCTCTTTCTCTTCTAACTTGGTTTAAGAAGAAATAAAATAGTAAAATATAAGCCATGCTTCCCTCTGACTTCATTATCAGGCTTGGAGGAAATGGACCAATCAACAGCCACCTTGCTTCTACTAGACATGAGCTAGTGGTGTAATCAAATAATCAAATAATCAAAGCTGATTGAAGTGTTGGGCTACGATACTGACCTTTCTTATTCAGATATTTTCAACGTATTTTAACCTAATGACTTTCCCTAGGAGAACAAACCAGTTAGCTCATAACTGACAACCATAACTCAGCCAAGAGGGATCATTCTCATCATACCAAATCACCAGTTATATCCATCCTTAGGAAAAATATGAGATATCTAGAAAATAGCCTACCCCTGAGCAGGGGTGGGAGAATTAGGGAATTAATTATTTTTGCAAATTCTTTCCTTACATTAATTTTATCTTCAACACTAAAAGAATTACTTTTTAAAAACTGCAAAAGTAATATTTAATTCAGTCAAAACATGAAGATAAGACAGGAAAATTTGTAGCAAGCTATTTCTACAACAAATATTAATCTCAATGCCTTCTGCAGTCCACTAGTAAGACTTGAGGTGCATGATAAATGTGTATAAAAATTTTCCCACATATGCCAGGAAGAAATATTTCAATAATAAGTAACAATAAAAATTAAATGGCTAGAAATAAGATTATTTACCTTAAAATAATTGAGCTCTATTGCAAAAGACATAGATAAACCGAAGGAAATACTATGTTCTTCAATAACCAAATACAGACTTTTAGGATTTTATTCATTGCAAGTTAACTTATAAATTTAATTTAATCACAAAGCCTAAATAAAAATTTTAAATACATAGTAGAATTCACCTTTTCCTTCTTTCTTTAATAAATAGCTACTGATGATCAATTATGTAAAAAATTTTGTGCTATATAATAATGATTGAAAGATACAACTTTCCCTTCTAAATTATAAGAGTAAATGTGAACACACACTAACAAAATTTGAAAAGAGTCTAATCCTCAACTCATATTCTTGAAGAAATCACTTCTTTTAATTTCCCTCAAATACACAAATAATATATACCATCCCTGGGGTCTAAAGAAAATTCCAATTCACATATTCTCAACAAGAAAATAATCAGAATGCATAGAAAAGTTTGTCAAATTTTGCCAGAAATATAGAAGAGGAAGAGAATTTAAAACATAATTGTGATTTCTGAAAGTCTCTCACAGAGCTATTAAAAAGCAGGTGTTGGAAGAGGAGACTTAAAATTGAGAATACTCAATTCATGATATAACATTAAGTGGAAAAAAATCAGAATCCTACTTACATTAGATTTTAAGAAGAGAGTAAACCAAACATTAGTAATAAATTATCTGGGTACAGAATTATCAATTTCACTATTTGTATTTTACATATTTTCTATATTTAGCATGTAATGTTTTATAACAAACAAAAAGTAACATTTGCAACATTTGAAAGACAAGAGTTAAAAGTCTATCCATAATAGGACGTGCTAATTTATTAAAAATTGTTTGTATGACAGGGTTCTGAATAGCAAATGTAATCATCTTTAAAACCCGAATTTCAAAATAAAACATTACTAACTGCCTTCAAGAATCCATTAAGCAACAGTCATCTAACAAAATGTTCTAACTCTGTCCAAGTCATCATGAGCTTAATCTTCCTCTTACATGCTTTTAATGTCTAACACATTAGCTTCCACTTGCAGACAAACAACAGGACAAATGCAAACTTGAAGGTCTGTGTCAGAGGACAAGGGGGCTGCCCCACACCCAGGTTTGAGTGCAGGCAGCAGGTGCCTGGGAAGCAATGTGTGCTTGCTGCGCAGAAGTACACAGCTGAGTCTTCAGGCTGGGTGTCTGCGATGTGCAGGGAGAGATGTTTGGCCGTCTTATTCAATAAAACAGTGAGTCTTTGGTCTTCTTTTGTGGCCATGGTTGAACGAATGTCTATAAGGAGCTGGGGACCTTTCCTGAGTTCTTGCTTATACCAAGGGAAGTAATTTGAGGCACTGTCTGAATAACTGCAATTGATAACAGAGCTGCTTCCCTGCTGGACGCTCAGGGTAGAAGGATGTTGCTCCACCTTCTCTCCTTGGCTGAACCCTGTGCTGAAAGAAAAGGTCAGAAAAAGGAGAAGAGATTCCAGGTTATTCTGCTTCAGAATTCTCTTCTTCTACACTAATTGAAGGAAACCTGAGTAAAACCAGTCTTGACTTCTGAAGAATACCCACTAATACACTGTTTCCCATAAACGCTCAACTCACAGTTCAGCTGCAGCCATGAGAATATGATTAAAGCTCCCGTGGCTGTCTTCATGGTTCCTCCCAATTAAGATCACTTTGAGAATTGCAGCCTCCAGCCAGCTCAGCTCCTTCTCTTGTCAGGCGGTCCCTTCTTTCCTCTAGCAGAGTACTTTCCCACATTGTCTACCAGCCAATAAAAAAAAAGACTCTACTTCTGCCATAGCCTAGTCAATCAGATGCACTAAAATGAACCCTCCACGTGTTCTGCATCAGCACAGGTGCACTGCCTTCTTGTGGTCACATCTCTACTGAACTCACTGGGGAAATGTTCCTCTCTTAGCCTATGTCTCTGAGGGACTCAGATGAATCAAGGCAGCGATAGTCAAGCAAATTATATCTTAGATCAGGGATCAAGTGCACAGTAAGAATGTAAAAATTAGATTTATACCTCTGCACACTACTGAGTCACGATTAAGTTCAAAAGAGGTAGACCCTGTTGCTGTTTTATTGGTGATGGGCCTGGTTTACATGTTTTAAAATCAGGAAGGAATCAGGGCACCTGGGTGGTTCAGTTGGTTAAGTGTCTGACTCTTGATTTCGGCTCAGGTCATGATCTCCATATTGTGAGATTGAGCCCCAAGTCCAGCTCTGCATTGGGCGTGGAGCCTGCTGAAGATTCTGTCTCTCCCTCTCTGTCTGTCCCTCCTCTTCCCTGCTTGTGCTCTCCTGTGTTAACAAATAAATAAATATTATGAAGGAATAATGATTCACTCTCCTAAACAAAGAAAATGGAAAACCTTCCCTTTCTGCCAAATCTACCATCCTTATTTGTCTGTTATGGAGAAAAACTCTAAAAGGGACATGGAAGCCAAAGATTAGATATTTTCAATGCCTCTGATCTCAGACTCTGTGCCTCTAAGCTGGTCTCACCTGTGATCTTGCAATTTCCACAGAATTGACAGCACCAACAGTCAAAATGTGGATTCTTCCCTCAGTTAAGATGACAGTCATAAAAATCTCAATGATAAAGGAGCGGCGGGGGGGGGGGAGTTCCATGAGTTATGAAACAGTTTGACCCATAGACTTGATTGATTTGTGATGAGAAATCTGGCATGCTATTCTTATTGCTACATGGATTATATACTAGAAAGCACTGGGGGAAGGAGTAGAAAATCTCAGAATACATCGGGCTTCAGGTTCAAAAAATGTAGCCATATATAAATTTATTCTACAGATGCTTTTATTTTCTGGTGTCAAAAGGAATGCCAGGTCCTAAATGCAGTAACTGACTCAAATTCTTAGTGGAATTTCCTCAAAAGTGTAAAGCAACTTTCTGAGCATAGAGCTACCTTGGCCATTGTTGGTTCACATTCCATACTCTGTCATTTTTCTCCCAAACTCCACTACCATGTCCTTTCCCCAAGACACTGATAAAGTTCCTCAGTCCTATAGATTTCCAGAATTATCCCTTTCTGCCAAAAACCCTTTCTCAACTACTTTAGTAACTGGATATTTTCCAATTACATCTGTAAGGGAAAAAATCTAGGAAAACCTAAATATTGCCAATCAAGACTACCTTACCTCCCTAAGTGGAAGTCTTTTTCCTATGATTTATACTCACTGGTCCTCTGGAGTTGTGCATATTAAATACAATCCTCATCCACATTTTACACCATTGAAAATTTAGGGACAACTATGAGAAGAATCAAAATCAACATATAAATTTGTCTGTGAATATATGATGTGTTTTTACATATGTAAAATTTCTCCATTCTAAGAATCTTCCTCTAGAGGCGGAGCAAGATGGCGGAGGAGTAGGAGACCTAAATTTCGTCTGGGCTCAGGAATTCAGCTGAATAGGGATCAAACCATTCTGAACACCTACAAATTCAACAGGAGATCGAAGAAAAGAATAGCAGCAACTCTCTGAACAGAAAAGCGACCACTTTCTGGAAGGTAGGATGTGCGGAGAAGTGAATCTGAGGCAATATTCGGGAGGATAGACAGCGGGGGAGGGGACCTCCATCAGCCGCTACTGGCAGGTGATAGAGCCGCGGAGCACAAAATCGGAACTTCTAGAAGTCGTCTCCGCTGAGGGACGTCGCTCCAGTGGCTAAGCGGGGGTGGAACCCTCTCTGGGACAATGTGGTCCCAGGACCCTCGGGGTCACAGAAAGACCGGGGGTGCCTGAGTGCGGCAGAGCTCCCAGGTATCGGAGCGGGGAAGCCGGCTGCAGAGACGGAGCCGAGGCGTGGGCTCTCAGCTCGGGGTTGCCATAAACTGTGATTGGTGACACAGTCGGGCCACTGCTCCTCCAGCAGGGACCCAACAAGCGGCAGATCCAGGGAAACTCCCCTTCCTCCCCCGGGAGGAGCGGCGTGGGAGCGCACCACAGGGATCTGCTGGGTTTGGATACCACACCGAGTCGGGTGCCAGAGATAGAAACGCTCGGTCACAGGCGGCGTGAGCACGGAGTGCGGCTGGAGACCAGGGAGATAGGAGTGATTGACTGCTTTTCTCTGGGGGCTCACTGAGGAGTGGGGCCCCAAGTTCTCAGCTCCTCCAGGACAGAGATTGGGAGGCTGCCATTTTCACTCTCGACCTCCAAAGCTGTACCAAGAGCTTGCAGGGAACAAAAGCTCCCGAGAGCAAACCCGAGCAGATTACTCAGCCCAGACCGGCAAGGGCGGGGCAATTCCGCCTCAGGCAAAGACATTTGGGAACCACGGCAACAGGCCCCTCCCCCGATCAGCAAGAACAGCCAGCCAAGACCAAATTTACCGTTCAATGAGAACGGCAGAACTCCAGCACTAGGGGAATACTGCACATAGAATTCATGGCTTTTTTCCCATGATGCTTTAGTCTTTCAAAGTTAATTTTTTTAATTTTCTTCTTTTTCTATTTTTTTTTAATTTTTCTTTTTCCCTTTTTCAACCAACATCTTGTCAATCCCTTTTTTAAAAAATCTTTTTTACTGCTCACTCGCCTCCAATGGCCTGCCTCACGGTCCGCACGCTCTGCCGCTGCCCCACAGAAATGCTTCGATTACCCTCAGTCCTTCGCCAAATTAGGCCAGTGTCCAGAGCACTGGTTCCTCATCTCACTCAGGCCTATGCCAAAGATGTAAAATTTGGTGCGGATGCCCGAGCCTTAATGCTTCAAGGTGTAGACCTTTTAGCCGATGCTGTAACCATTACTATGGGGCCAAAGGGAAGAACAGTGATTTTTGAACAGAGTTGGGGAAGTCCCAAAGTAACAAAAGATGGTGTGACCGTAGCAAAGTCAATTGACTTAAAAGATAAATATAAAAATATTGGCGCTAAACTTGTTCAAGATGTCGCCAATAACACAAATGAAGTGGCTGTGGATGGCACCACGACTGCTATTGTCTTGGCACGCTCTATTGCCAAGGAGGGCTTCGAGAAGATTAGCAAAGGTGCTAATCCTGTGGAAATCAGAAGAGGTGTGATCTTAACTGTTGATGCTGTAATTGCTGAACTTAAGAAGCAGTCTAAACCCGTGACAACCCCTGAAGAAATTGCTCAGGTTGCTACGATTTCTGCAAATGGAGACAAAGATATTGGCAAAATCATTTCCGATGCAATGAAAAAGGTTGGAAGAAAGGGTGTCATCACAGTAAAGGATGGAAAAACACTAAATGATGAATTAGAAATTATTGAAGGCATGAAGTTTGATCGAGGTTATATTTCTCCATATTTTATTAATACATCAAAAGGTGAGAAATGTGAATTCCAAGATGCCTATGTTCTATTGAGTGAAAAGAAAATTTCTAGTGTCCAGTCCATTGTACCCGCTCTTGAAAATGCCAATGCTCACGGTAAGCCCTTGGTCATAATTGCTGAAGATGTTGATGGAGAAGCTCTGAGTACACTCGTTTTGAATAGGCTAAAAGTTGGTCTTCAGGTTGTGGCAGTCAAAGCTCCAGGTTTTGGTGACAATAGAAAGAACCAGCTTAAAGACATGGCTATTGCTACTGGTGGTGCAGTGTTTGGGGAAGAAGGATTGACTCTAAATCTTGAAGATATTCAGCCTCACGACTTAGGAAAAGTTGGAGAGGTCATTGTGACCAAAGATGATGCCATGCTCTTAAAAGGAAAAGGTGACAAGGCTCAAATTGAAAAACGTATTCAAAAAATCATTGAGCAGTTAGATATCACAACTAGTGAATAAGAAAAGGAAAAGCTGAATGAACATCTGGCAAAACTCTCAGATGGAGTAGCTGTGTTGAAGGTTGGTGGGACAACTGATGTTGAAGTGAATGAAAAGAAAGACCGAGTTACAGATGCATTCAATGCTATGCGTGCCGCTGTTGAAGAAGGCATTGTTCTGGGAGGGGACTGTGCCCTGCTCTGCTGCATTCCAGCCCTGGACTCAATAACTCCAGCTAATGAAGAGCAAAAAATTGGTATAGAAATTATTAAGAGAGCACTCAAAATTCCTGCAATGACTATTGCTAAGAATGCAGGTGTTGAAGGATCACTGATAGTTGAGAAAATTATGCAGAGTTCCTCAGAAGTTGGTTATGACGCTATGCTGGGAGATTTTGTGAATATGGTGGAAAAAGGAATCATTAATCCAACTAAGATTGTAAGAACTGCTTTATTGGATGCTGCTGGAGTGGCCTTTCTGTTAACTACCGCAGAAGTTGTAGTCACTGAAATTCCTAAAGAAGAGAAGGACCCAGCAATGGGTGGAATGGGTGGTATGGGAGGTGACATGGGAGGCGGCATGTTCTGATTCCTAGAATAGTGCTTTACCATTATTAATGAACTGTGAGAGGAGGCTCAAGGCTCTGCTCCTCAACCATAACTTCAGAGAAGTCAGTTGAAGGAAATGACTGAAGAAAAGGCTGGCTGATGTTTAAGAAAATACTATAAGAAAAAACTATAACCATCAGTTACTGGTTTCAGTTGACAACATATAATGGGTTACTGCTGTCATTGTCCATGCCTACAGATAATTTATTTTGTATTTTTGAATAAAAAGACATTTGTACATTCCCAATAACTGAGTGCAAGAGCCATGTACCAATGTACTGTTTTCAACTTAAATCACTGAGGCATTTTTACTACTATTCTGTTAAAGTCAGGATTTTAGTGTTTGCCATCACCAGATGGAAAGTTAAGCAGCCTTTCTGTGGAGAGTAAGAATAATTGTGTACAAAGTAGAGAAATATCCAATTATGCGACAACCTTTGTGTAGTAAAAATTTCTTTAAGTTAAAAAAAAACTTTTTTACTTTTCTTTTTAGAGTCATATTCTATCCCTTCATTGTAGTTAACCTTATTTTTTGTATATATATAAGTTGTTCCCTCTTTAAAATTTTGGGATACAATTTCCTCTAACAGACCAAAATATACCCTAAATCTCTAGTGTATGGCTTTGTTCTAGTCTCCTGATAGATCACATTCTCTGCCCCCCTTTTTTTTTATTTCTCTTCTTTCTTTTTTCAACCAACATCTTATCAATTCCTTTTATAAACTCTTTTATAATTTCATCTTTACAGTCATATTCCATCCCTTCATCATATTTACCCTTATTTTTGTACATATGTAAGTTTTTCTTTCTTTAAAACTTTGGGAGGCAGTTTCTTCTAATAGACCAAAATACACTCAAAATCTAGTGTGTGACATTGATCTATTCACCAGCCTGATCATATTTGGTCATATTCTTTTTTTCTTTCTTTCTTTCCCTTTCTTTTCCCCCTGGTTTCAGGTCTCTTCTGATTTGGTTAGTGTATATTTTTCTTGGGTCATTGTTAGCCTGTTAGCATTTTGTTCTCTCATTCATCTATTCTCCTATGGACAAAATGACAAGATGGAAAAACTCACCTCAAAAAAAAGAACAAGAGGCAGTACTGACTGCCAGGGATCTAATCAATACGGACGTTAGTAAGATGTTGGAAATAGAGTTCAGAATGACGATTATAAAGATACTAGCTGGGCTTGAAAAAAGCATGGAATATACTAGAGAAACCCTTTCTGGAGAAATAAAAGAACTAAAATCTAACCAAGTCGAAATAAAAAAGGCTATTAATGAGGTGCAATCAAAAATGGAGGCTCTAACTGCTAGGATAAATGAGGCAGAAGAGAGAATTAGTGATATAGAAGACCAAATGATGGAAAATAAAGAAGCTAAGAAAAAGTGAGATAAAAAATTACTGGATCACGAGGGCAGAATTTCAGAGATAAATGATACCATAAGATGAAACAATATTAGAATAATTGGGATCCCAGAAGAAGAAGAAAGAGAGAGAGGGGCAGAAGGTATATTGGAGCAAATTATAGCAGAGAACTTCCCTAATTTGGGGAAGGAAACAGGCATCAAAATCCAGGAGGCACAGAGAACCCCACTCAAAATCAATAAAAATAGGTCAACACCCTGACATCTTTTTTTTCTTAAGATTTTATTTATTTGACAGAGAGAGACACAATGAGAAAGGGAACACAAGCAGGGGGAGTGGGAGAGGGAGAAGCAGGCTTCCCACCGAGCAGATTTCCTGATGCGGGGCTCGATCTCAGGACCCTGGGATCATGAGCTGAGCCGAAGGCAGACTCTTAAAGACTGAGCCACCCAGCACCCCTCTTCCTGAAATCTAATAGTAAAACTTAGAAGTCTCAGAGACAAAGAGAAAATCCTGAAAAGCAGCTTGGGAGAAGAGATCTGTAACCTACAATGGGAGAAACATTAGATTGGCAACAGACCTATCCACAGAGACCTAGCAGGCCAGAAAGGACTGGCATGATATCTTCAGAGCACAAAATGAGAAAAATATACAGCCAAGAATACTATATCCACCTAGGCTGTCATTGAAAATAGAAGGAGAGATAAAAAGTTTCCAGGACAAACAAAAACTAAAGGAATTGACAAACACGAAACCAGCCCTACAAGAAATATTGAAAGGGGTCCTCTAAGCAAAGAGAGAGCCTAAAAGTAACATAGACCAGAAAGGAACACAGACAATATACAGTCACAGTCACCTTACAGGCAATACAATGGCACTAAATTCATATCTTTCAATAGTTACCCTGAATGTAAATGGGCTAAATGCTCCAATCAAAAGACACAGGGTATCAGATTGGATAAAAAAAACAAGACCCATCAATATGCTGTCTGCAAGAGACTCATTTTAGGCCCAAGACACCCCCAGATTGAAAGTGAGGGGGTGGAAAACCATTTACCATGCTAATGGACATCAAAAGAAAGCTGGGGTGGCAATCCTTATATCAGAAAAGTTAGATTTTAAACCAAAGGCTATAATAAGAGATGAGGAAGGACACTATATCCTACTTAAAGGGTCTATCCAACAAGAAGATCTAACAATTGTAAATATCTATGCCCCTAACATGGGAGCAGCCAATTATATAAGGAAATTAATAACAAAAGCAAAGAAACACAGTGACAACAATACAATAATAGTGGGGGACTTTAACACCCCCCCCTCACTGAAATGGACAGATCATCTCAGCAAAAGATCAACAAGGAAATAAAGACTTTAAATGACACACTGGACCAAATGGAGTTCACAGATCTATTCAGAACATTCCATCCCAAAGCAACAGAATACATATTCTTCTCTAGTGCCCATGGAACATTCTCCAGAATAGATCACATCCTAGGTCACAAATCAGGTCTCAACCAGTACCAAAAGATTGGGATCATTCCCTACATATTTTCAGATGACAACGCTTTGAAACTAGAACTCAATCACAAGAGGAAAGTTGGAAAGAACTCAAATACATGGAGGCTAAAGAATATCCTACTAAAGAATGAATGGGTCAACCAGGAAATTAAAGAAGAATTGAAAAAAATTCATGGAAACAAATGAAAATGAAAACACAACTGTTCAAAATCTTTGGGATGCAGCAAAGGCAGTCCTAAGAGGAAAGTATATAGCAATACAAGCCTTTCTCAAGAAACAAGAAATGTGTCAAATACACAACCTAACCCTACACCTAAAGGAGCTGGAGAAAGAACAGCAAATAAAGCCTAAACCTAGCAGGAGAGGAGAAATAATAAAGATCAGAGCAGAAATCAATGAAATAGAAACCAAAAGAACAGTAGAACAGATCAACAAGACTAGGAGCTGGTTCTTTGAAAGACTTAATAAGATGATTAAACTCCTGGCCACACTTATCAAAAAGAAAAGAGAAATGACCCAAATAAGTAAAATCATGAACAAAAGAGGAGAGATCACAACCAACACCAAAGAAATACAAACAATTATAAGAACATATTATGAACAACTATATGCCAACAAATTAGATAATCTGGAAGAAATGGATGCATTCCTAGAGATGTCTCAACTACCAAAACGGGACCAGGAAGAAATAGAAAACCTGAACAGAACTATAACCACTAAGGAAATTGAAGCAGTCATCAAAAATCACCCAACAAACAAAAGCCCAGGGCCAGATGTCTTCCCAGGGGAATTCTACCAAACATTTTAAGAAGAATTAATACCTATTCTTTTGAAACTGTTCCAAAAAATAGAAATGGAAGGAAAACTTCCAAACTCGTTTTATGAGGCCACCATTACCTTGATCCCAAAACCAGACAAAGACCCCATCAAAAAGGAGAATTACAGACTAATATCCCTGGTGAACATGGATGCAAAAATTCTCACCAAAATATTAGCCAATAGGATCCAACAGTACATTAAGAGGATTATTCACCACGACCAAGTGGGATTTATCCCTGGGCTGCAAGGTGGTTCAATATCCACAAATCAATCAATGTGATACAGTACATTAATAAAAGAAAGAACAAGAATCATATGATCCTCTCAATAGATGCAGAAAAAGCATTTGACAAAGTACAGCATCCTTTCTTGATCAAAACTCTTCAGAGTATAGGGATAGAGGGTACATACCTCAATATCATAAAAGCCATCTATGAAAAACCCACAGTGAATATCATTTTCCATGGGGAAAAACTGAGATCTTTCCCCCTAAGGTCAGGAACACGGCAGGGATGTCCACTATCACCACTGCTATTCAACATAGTAAGTATTAGAAGTCCTAGCCACAGCAATCAGACAACAAAAGGAAATAAAAGGCTTTCAAATCAGCAAAGAAGAAGTCAAACTCTAACTCTTTGCAGATGATATGGTACTTTCTGTGGAAAACCCAAAAGACTCCACCCCAAAACTGCTAGAACACATACAGGAATTCAGTAAAGTGGCAGGATATAAAATCAATGCACAGAAATCAGTGGCATTCCTATACACCAACAACATTACAGAAGAAAGAGAAATTAAGTAGGCGATTCCATTTACAATTGCACCCAAAACCATAAGATACCTAGGAATAAATCTAACCAAAGAGGCAAAGAATCTGTACTCAGAAAACTATAAAATACTCATGAAAGAAATTGAGGAAGACACAAAGAAATGGAAAAATGTTCCATGCTCATGGATTGCAAGAACAAATATTGTGAAGATGTCAATGCTACCTAGAGCAATCTACACATTCAGTACAATCCCTATCAATATACCATCAACGTTTTTCAAAGAAATGGAACAAATAATCCTAAAATTTGTATGGAACCAGAAAAGCCAGAGGAATGTTGAAAAAGAAAAGCAAACCTGGCGGCATCACAATTCTGGACTTCCAGCTCTATTACAAAGCTGTCATCATCAAGATAGTATGGTACTGGCACAAAAACAGACACATAGATCAATGGAACAGAATAGAGAGCCCAGAAATGGACCCTCAACTCTGTGGTCAACTTATCTTCGACAAAGTAGGAAAGAATGTCCAATGGAAAAAAGACAGTCTCTTCAACAAATGGTGTTGGGAAAATTGGACAGCCACATGCAGAAGAATGAAACTGGACCATTTCCTTACACCACACACAAAAATAGACTCAAAATGGATGAAAGACCTAAATGTGAGACAGGAATCCATCAAAATCCTAGAGGAGAACACAGGCAGCAACCTCTTTGACCTCAGCACAGCAACTTCTTCCTCGAAACATCGCCAAAGGCAAGGGAAACAAGGGCAAAAATGAACTATTGGGACTTCATCAAGATAAAATGCTTTTGCACAGCAAAGGAAACAGTCAACAAAACCAAAAGACAACCGACAGAATGGGAGAAGATATTTGCAAATGACATATCAGATAAAGGGCTAGTATCCAAAATCTATAAAGAACTTATCAAACTCAACACCCAAAGAACAAATAATCCAATCAAGAAATGGGCAGAAGACATGAACAGACATCTTTCCAAAGAAGACATCCAAATGGCCTACAGACACATGAAAAATGTTGAACATCACTTGGCATCAGGGAAATCCAAATCAAGACCTCAGGTAGTCAGCCACCTCACACCAGTCAGAATGGCTAAAATTAACAAGTCAGAAAATGGCAGATGTTGGCGAGGATGCGGAGAAAGGGGAACTCTCTTACACTGTTGGTGGGAATGCAAGCTGGGGCAGCCACTCTGGAAAACAGTATGGAGGTTCCTCAAAAAGTTGGAAACAGAGTTACCCTACGACCCAGCAATTGCACTGTTAGGTATTTATCCCAGAGATACAAATGTAGTGATCCAAAGGGGCACATACACCCCAATGTTTATAACAGCAATGTCCACAATAGCCAAACTATGGAAAGAGCCAAGATGTCCATCAACAGATGAATGGATAAAGAAGATGTGGTATATATATACAATGGAATATTATGCAGCCATCAATAAAATGACATCTTGCCATTTGCAATGGCGTGGATGGAACTAGAGGGTATTATGCTAAACAAAATAAGTCAATCAGAGAAAGACAAGTATCATATGATCTCACTGATATGAGGAATTCTTAATCTCAGGAAACAAACTGAGGTTTGCTGGAGTGGTGGGGCGTGGGAGGGATGGGGTGGCTGGGTGATAGACATTGGGGAGGGTATGTGCTATGGCGAGCACTAATGAAGGGGGGAAACCAGAGGGGGAGACAAACCACGAGAGACTATGGACTCTGAGAAACAAACTGAGGGTTTTTGGGGGGGATGGGTTAGCCTGGTGATGGGTATTAAGGAGGGCACATATTGCATGGAGCACTGGGTGTTATACACAAACAATGAATCATGGAACACTACATAAAAAAATAATAATAAGTAAATTAAAAAAAAAGAATCTTCCTCTATTTATTCATCCATCCTCCATAGGATAGAATTCCCAAATCCTTCTTTGGGTGAATTTCCCTCTTCTTGGAGACAGATACTTTAAGTCAATATTTGCCCTTTGGAGTTATGTTATCCAGAACTGAATGTTATGGTTTGAATATGCTCTATCTAGCACAGTGTTCCATAAATGAACTATAGCACAAGTATAATCATCCCCTGGGCAAAGTTCATAGCCCCATAATTATTTCATTGAATATTGCCTGACTCATCATCAAAAATTGTTAACCCATGAAGGTTCTTTCTAATACCTTTATGGATGGCCAGCTGCATGAGGACGATGTTCCCCCTCAGTCTCCCAATTGCAGTGGTTACATTTTATAACACTGTATTAGTGATGCTCTGTATTCATATCTTGCCTTTAAGGGATGTCCACCTGGGATAATAAATATATTTGCTATTTTGGGGAAAGCCCTTAGAAATACATGTAGGTGTTCACATGGCACCATCACCTTTGGCTTTCTCCTACAGAAACAGTAAGTGATGGATAAGTTTGCTGGTAAAATAACAGTGGCTCAGCCCGAGTCTCCTTTCCTGCCCAAGGTCTCAGACATTTACACAAATTAGAACTCTCTGTTCATGCGTTCAAACTGATTGGACCATGACTTTCTCAGACCCAGACTACAGAGATCTAACTGGCTGGGCTTGCATTAGACACATCCTCTTTACCCAGCAGGATGGTCCTACAGCAAGGAGGCAGGGGCAAGAATGTCAAAGAGGAAGTGCCCACTTTCTCTCTCCCCCAGCTCATTCACTACCTAATTGTTCCTGTCATCTTGGATACAGTCTGTATTTTGTAAAATGAAATTGGACTAAAGGATTTCTAAGGGCTCTTCCAGCTCTAAATTTCTTTTATACATATAACAAAGCAAATATTTATTGAGGACTGGTTGTGTGCACTGTGCACTCGTGTCAGGGAGAAATTGCCTGCATCACGGAACCCCAAGATCATTTTCACAGACACATGTGGCTTAGTGGGTCTGAGGTTGATCCTAACCAACACTGAGGTCTCTTCAGAAGTAGAGACAGAGTCTTCAGGGTAAGATCCTCTCTGGGTTTTCTTTTCTTCTATGAGAGCAAAGATGGATCAAGGAAGATCTAAATCTATAGAAAAATGGAATAAAATGGAACCTTATTCATTCACCACAGGCAGTGAGATGGGGTTGGCTCCATGGTTAATGAGCTTACTCATACATATGTAAAACAAAAAATACTTTCTCTAAGGGCCTAATTGCTTTCTAGCTTCTAGCTTCCTCATTCAAGTTTAACTCAGGTGTTCAAAATTCCCAGGCAGAGATGGCTAGCTATATAATTTGTGGTACACAATGACAAAGGAAAATGTGGGACCCCATGTTCAAAAAGCAGGAAAAAAATGTTACATTATGTAATAAAATATAAAGCTCTCTTAAAATTTTTTTTTTTTTTTTTTTTACTGGGGCACCTGGGTGGCTCAGTCAGTTAAGCATCTGCCTTGGGCTCAGGTCATGATTGCAGAGTCCTGGGATCAAGTCCCACGTCAGGCTCCCTGCTCAGGGGGCAGTTTGCTTCTCCCTCTGCCTCTGCTCCTTCTCTCTCCCTCTCTCTTTTTCTGGCTCACTCTCTCTCTCAAATAAATAAATTGAAGCTTTAAAAATTTTTTTAAAAATAAAAAATCTTTTTACTTATACAACACAATAGAACTTTAATGAAACATAAGTAAAGATATAAATTTACAAATTACAAAAAAACTTAGAAAAATTATATAAAAAATTTTGTATAATAAAATAAATAATAATACTTTGGTAGTATACTATCTTTTTTTTGATGTAGTGTTCCATGATTCATTGTTTGCATATAACACCCAGTGCTCCATTAATATCTTAATAATATTTTTCTGGCTCGCTTTTCTCCAAATTAATTTATTTGGCTATCAAAATTAATACGTTTAGTAATTTCATTTCAATCAGTATAATTGAAAGCAATGGCAGTTGCTGTTGTAAATACAATGCTGCAAACAGGATTTTTGATCATTCTTAATTTTGAGAAGTATATTTCTGTTGGTGCAACTGATATTACAGATTTTAAAGAATATTTTATATGCTATGACAAAATTAGCATAAATAGCTGATAAATTAGTTGAAATATAAGTAAAGTAAATCTAGAGTTGATGTTTCCAGTGGAACAATTGTTCTATAAATGATTTAACTTCATACCAATCAGTTTCATGTAAATCTGAATTCAATTTTAAATGTAAATTTATACAGCACCACTTTATTGTTTTCTCTGACATTTTCTGTAAATTTTGGAGGGTGTATATGAAACTAAAAAGCGGCTTCGTGACTTGTATATAATTCAGAATACTTGTTTATGCATCTTATTATGTCTTAAGTTACAAGACAAATTAATTTCAGAGTATCTTCTGTGTTAAAATTGGTTCACTGAGTAAGTTCAAACTTCACATGAAAATGGTATTCTTTTCCACTGAAGCTTTTACCTTTACCTTAAATTTCTATTTCTAAGCCTAAGGATATTTGCTTTCCAAAGTTGCAGTAATTTTTAAAACCAGAGCTTCTAAACATTTTAAGAACTAATACCCCTCCAATATGCTTTATGCAATGTCAATATACACACTTTTATTTTGTAATAATTTATTGTCCAGGTTTATCGCCACCCGCTTTGGAGCCCAGCAGAGCCCCAGATGGTCCAAGCGTGCTGTGCACTGTTGCTCTGCAAGGCCTCCTGGTGGAAGGGCTGGGGTGCAGGCCCAGCTGCAGTTAGGGTGCAAGCTGCAGATCACCAGGGAGCACTGTGTCTGCGCCGCACACAGGTAGGTCGCTGAGTCTTCCAGTTGGGAGACCGTGATGTGGAGGGTGCTGGACCGTTCCTTTGTATTCACTGTGCAGTTTAACCTTCCACTCTGCTTCATCCCTGAAGCTATGTAAAACAGTGAGGTGAGGCCACCGCCCCCCGGATTCTGTCGGAACCACTGCACATAGTTCACTGTGCTAGAAAAATTGCACTTCAGAGTAGAGCTGGCTCCCTCCTGGAGGCTCAGGGCTGAAGGGCTCTGCTCCACCTCCATCCCTCTCAACCCTGCGTGGAAAGGGAAAAACAAACACAAATGATATCACTGGGGAGTCACCGACCCAGTTTTCAAACCTGCAAAAAATCCCAAGAAACACCCCTGAGGATGTAGGACCCTCTAGGAGCTCAGTGTCAGCTCCCCGCACCACTGTGGGCTATGGACCACTCCCCAGCCCCGGGCTGAAACGCCCCCACTCACAGGAAACCTGGACCCACAGGAGCCCCAGCAGAGCTCCCCAGTGTCTCCTCATGATTCCTTGTCTAGTTGCTGAGTGACTGACACCCCTACTGTGCAGAGTGTAGAGTCTTGGATGCAGAGAAATTGTGTCTTACAGTCAATCCATTCCACCAGAATCACTGAGCACAATCACACCTCAGCCCTGTCATTCACGGAACTCGAGACTCCACCCACAGTGGCCCAGTGACACTGCACAGTAATCTCTCCAAAACTGTGCTTGCCAGCAGTGCAGGCAGGTAGGGGTAATATTTCCAATATAGGAAGATATAAGGGTTTTTTTTTCTTGAAACACTTTATGTAAGAAATGTGAGGGTTAGTGTGTAAGGAAAGGTGAATGATATATCTAGAAGAGTCAGTGAGGAAAGGGGGTTACACAAAACTTGGAAGCTATGATTCGAAGAGTGATTCCATTCCCCAAATTGCATAGTTTGATAGATAATGTGAGAATTCCGTTATATAAAAATATTGATGGGGCGCCTGGGTGGTTCAGCAGGTGGAGCATCTGCCTTTGGCTCCGGTCATGATCCCGGCGTCCTGGGAAGGGGCAGCATGGGCTCCGTGCTCAGCGGGGAGTCTGCTTCTCCCTCTGCCTCTCCCCTCGCCCGTTCTCTCTCTCTCTCATAAATAAATAAAATATTTAAAATTTAAAAAATAATAATACCGATAAAGGAAAACTATCAATAGCATGCCCTCAGTATTGCAGAAGTAAATACAATTTCTTGACATCAGGAGAGTTCTAGAAACCAAGACAGACAGTCACCATCTGCATAGAAAATGATTCCAACCAGAATTTGGTTGGTAAAAAATAAGATATCTGCATAATGTCCCCTCTGATTTAATTTCCGCCTCTCCACCTCTCCGGTGCAACTGGTGGACACCCTGCTCACCCGCAGAGCTGAGTCTGTCCAGGCCACACGTTGCTGGTCAAAGTCAATATTGATCTCTCCTTTCCCTTCTCTTTTTATTCCTTTTTTTTCTTTTTTCTTTTTTTTTTCTTCTCTTCATTCTTGTTCCTTCCATTTTCAACCAAGATATGTGAAAAGGTAGGATATCTGGGGTATTGAGATAATTTCTAGGCCAGTGGGTTTGGGAGATTTTATTCAGAACAATTAAAAAACTGAAAACAGATAATGGGATGCTTTCTGTTGAGCTTCCTCCCAAGTGCCCAGAAATATTCCTATTTCCATACCTCTGCTCAGAGGATCATCCTCACAGTGGATTTATAGAAATACAGGTTCCAACTTTTTGAAATTGATATAGAATGGCAAAACTGAAAACCTAAGATGAACTTTACACAAACAGGATTGCCCCTTTCCCGCCCACCTTTGCTATCTGTAATTTGATTGGCTCACATGTTTTCTGTTCTCTCCTAACTGTTCAACTCTCTTACCAACGGAAAAAAAAAAAAAAATCACTTCATTTCTTGTAAAGTTTAGAGTGCCCCCTAGCGGACTAAAACATAAATAAAGGCCACTTGAGACCAAGTAACTCAGCAGACACAGACCCTCAGCCCCATATGGTCATTCCATGCTTCTTCTTCTTCTTTTTTTTTTTTAATTATGTTATGTTAGTCACCATACAGTACATCATTAGTTTTTGATGTAGTGTTTCCTGATTCATTATTTGCGCATAATACCCAGTGTTCATTACAATGTGTGTCCTCCTTAATACCCATCACCAGGCTAACCCATCCCTCACTCCCCTTCCCTCTGAAACCCTCAGTTTGTTTCCTGGAGTCCATAGTCTCTCATGGTTCATCTCTCCCTCCGATTTCCCTCCCTTCAGTTTTCCCTTCCTTCTCCTAATGTCCTCCATGCTCTTCCTTATGTTCCACAGATGAGTGAAACCATATGAAATTATCTTTCTCTGCTTGACTTATTTCACGTAGCATAATCTCCTCCAGTCCCATCCATGTTGATGCATATGGTGGGTTTTCATCATTTCTGATGGCTAATAGTCCATTGTGTAAATGAACCACATCTTCTTTATCCATTCGTCTGTTGAAGGGCATCTCGGCTCCTTCCACAGTTTGGCTATGGTGGACATTGGTGCTATGAACATTGGGGTGCATGTGGCCCTTCTTTTCACTACATCTGTGTCTTTGGGGTAAAAACCCAATAGTGCAATTGCTGGGTCATAGGGTAGCTCTATTTTTAGCTTTTTGAGGAACCTCCATACTGTTTTCCAAAGTGGCTGTACCAACTTGCATTCCCACCAACGGTGTAAGAGGGTTCCCCTTTCTCCACAACCTCTCCAACATTTCTTATTTCCTGTCTTGTTAATTTCTGCCATTCTGACTGGTGTAAGGTGGTATCTCTGTGTGGTTTTGATTTGAATTTCCCTGATGGCTAATGACTTTGAACATTTTTTCACATGTCTATTAGCCATTTGTATGTCTTCTTTGGAGAAATGTCTGTTCATGTCTTCTGCCCATTTTTTCACTGGATTATTTGTTTTTGGGGTGTTGAGTTTGAGAAGGTCTTTATAGATCTTGGATATTAGCCCTTTATCTGAAATGTCATTTGCAAATACCTTCTCCCATTCCATGGGTTGCCTCTTTGTTTTGTTGGCTGTTTCCTTTGCTGTGCAGAAGCTTTTTATCTTGATGAAGTCCCAAAAGTTCATTTTTACTTTTGTTTCCCTTGCCTTTGGAGACGTGTCTTGAAAGAATTTGCTGAGGCCAGTGTCGAAGAGGTTACTACCTATGTTCTCCTCTAGGATTTTTATGGATTCCTGTCTCACATTGAGGTCTCATCCATTTAAAGTTTATCTTTGTGCATGGTGTAAGAGAATGGTCGAGTTTCATTCTTCTGTATATAGCCGTCCAATTTTCCCAACACCATTTATTGAAGAGACTCTTTTCTCCATTGGATATTTTTTCCTGCTTTGTCGAAGATTAGTTGACCATAGAGTTAAGGGTCCATATCTGGGCCCTCTATTCTGTTCCATTGATCTATGTGTCTGTTTTTGTGCCAATACCATGCTGTCTTGGTGATCAGAGCTTTGTAATATAGCTTGAAATCAGGCAACGTGATGCCCCCAGGTTTGTGTTTCTTTTTCAACATTTCCTTGGCAATTCGGGGTCTTAACTGATTACATATAAATTTTAGGATTGTTTGCTCCAGCACTTTGGAAAATGCTGTTGATATTTTGATCGGGATGGCGTTGAAAGTATAGATTGCTCTAGGCAGCATAGACATTTTAACAATGTTTGTTCTTCCAATCCATGAGCATGGAATGTTTTTCCATCTTTTTGTGTCTTCTTCAGTTTCTTTCATAAGTGTTCTGTAGTTTCTAGGGTATAGATTCTCTTTGGTTAGGTTTATTCCTAGGTATCTAATGGTTTTTTGTGCTATTGTAAATGGGATCGATTCCCTAATTTCTCTTTCTACATTGTTAGTGTATAGAAAAGCAACTGATTTCTGTGAATTGATTTTGTATCCTGCCACATTACTGAATTGCTATATGAGTTCTAGGAATTTGGGGCAGAGTCTTTTGGGTTTTCCACATAAAGTATCATGTCATCTGCGAAGAGAGAGAATTTGACTTCTTCTTTGCCAATTTGAATACCTTTTATTTCTTTTTGTTGTCTGATTGCTGATGCTAGGACTTCTAGTACTCTGTTGAACCATAGTGGTGAGAGTGGGCATCCTTGTCGTGTTCCCGATCTTAAGGGAAAAGCTCTCAGCTTTTCCCCATTGATGATGATATTCTCTGTAGGCTTTTCATAGACGGTTTTTATGAATTGAGGAATTTTTCCCAAAATCTGTGCAGTCTGATGAGTTTTAATCAGGAAAGGATGCTGTATTTTGTCAAATGCTTCTTCTGCATCAATTGAGAGGATCATATGGTTCTTGTCTTTTCTTTTATTAATTTGCTGTATCACATTGATTGATTTGCGGATGTTGAACCACCCTTGCATCCCAGGAATCAATCCCACCTGGTCATGATGGATACTCCCTTTAATGTACTGTTGGAGCCTATTGGCTAGGATCTTGTTGAGAATTTTGGCATCCATCTTCATCAGGGATATTGGTCTGTAATTCTCCTTTTTGATGGGTCTTAGCCTGGTTTTGGGATCAAGGTAATGCTGGCCTCATAGAACAAGGTTGGAAGTTTTCCTTCTGTTTCTATTTTTTGAAACATCTTCAGGAGAATAGGTATTATTTCTTCTTTAAATGTTTGGTAGAATTCTCCTGGGAATCCATCAGGCCCTGTGCTCTTGTTTTTTGAGAGGTCTTTGATCACTGCTTCAATTTCATTACTGGTTATTGATCTATTCAGATTGTCAATTTCTTCCTGCTTCAGTCTTGGTAGGGTATAGGTTTCCAGGAAGGCATCCATTTCTTCCAGGTTGCTTAATTTGTTGGCATATAGTTGCTGATAATAATTTCTAATAATTGATTTATTTCCTTGGTATTAGTTGTGATGTCTCCCCTTTCATTAATAATTTCACTAATATGGGTCCTTTCTCTTTTCTTTTGGATAACCAGAAAAACAGTAGAGCAGATCAATGAAACTAGAAGCTGGTTCTTTGAAAGAATTCGTAAGATCGATAAACCTCTGGCCAGACTTATCCATTCCATACTTCTTGATGAGGTTGATGATCAGAAAACAAAGTAACTGCTTAGATTGAATGGGGATTAAAAGTAAACCAAATCCTACTTTTATAATGGAATTTCATGGAAATCAATATCATAAAATAACCTGGCAATTCTCATCTTGTGCTATTTGATTTATTTTACATAGTTCAAAATAAACCCATAAACATTTGCTGGTTTTACCCTAAATGAGGTTATTTACCAGGTGTTAAGAATATGTAAAAGGGGTGAGACAGTAGTTTACAGTCTACTGGGAAAGACAAAAATATACTTAACTGTAGTAGAGTCAAAGAGTAGGACCCTAAGAGGAGTATGAACTAAAAAATTTATGATCCCAGAGGAGGGAGAAATACTTACGTGTGGGGTAGTTGGACAAAATTTTATGAAGAAAGTGATCATCCTCTCCTTTCCTCCTTTTTGATGAGACAAATAGAGGAAAATATAAACCTTTATGATAGCTTATTACTTGTTATTAATAATAACATTAACAGGAATTCTTGAATATATGAATTATTAAAGGAATAAAACATTACATAAAGACTAAAATCCCCTTTGACTACCACTCTCAATTTTTATCTTTTCATTATTCAATTGGAATTGATGCCTCCAGGTGTTTTACTGTAAATTACACACATGTACCAAATATACGAATCCACAGAAAATATATAGTATAGTTTTATTTACAGTGTTTTAATACAAAACTATACATATTGTGCATACCTTTCTGTAACTTGCTTTATAAACTAAATAATAAATCTTGTAGGTCTTATTATGTTAACTCACATATATCCTTCTGTTGCACTGTATTCCATATTATGAATATACCACCGTTCATACAACCTTTCCTCTATTAATGAAGTGTTAAGGTGTTGATTTTTTTTACCTATGAAACACAACACAAAAATAAAACCTTCTGAGCATTCTTCTTTATTCACCTGTGCACATGTTTCTCTAGGAGCTGAGACTAGGAAAAAGTAAAGGAATGAGTCATGAGGCTAGTAGGTGAAAATTACTCCAGGCAGAGGGAAGGTCAGGGACACTGTGCAGGGGGTCAGCGGCCATACACTGCCACCTTTCCCACCTTGTTCAAGGGTCAACTGTATATCAAAGTGTTAAGATGTGTAATTTACATTAAAACTTTTTCAACACGGGCAATAAGGTATCATGTATGTGTGCCATTTAAACTAAGCTTCAACTCTAAGGAGAGGCATTTGCCCTAGTCTAGAAGCAAATTTCAGGGGTGATCTGTTTGTACCATAATAGAATGCCATGGCACAGGAAACTACAATTCAGCTATCCACATCTTGATCAATACCTGAAACTTTACTAAATAACAGAGCATACCATATGTTAAGCTTTCATTGGCAAAAATAGTGGCATGTTAGGTAGCAAAATGAATGTTAGACGTGTGTGTGTCTGTGTGTGTGTGGTGTGTTTTAAGAAATCTCTACACCCATTGTGGGGCTTGAACTTACAACCTCAAGATCAAGAGTCACATGCTACACTGACTGAGCCAGTCAAAATAAATAAAGGTATCTAAGATATATGTTTTGGCTAAAGCATTTTAGAGACACACCCTACTCGTGCATCCAAAGAATATAAAACTCTAGGATAGTCTGTACATTGAACCTTTATGAATGGAATTAAAGATTTCACCCTTAACAGATCTTGTGTCCAGCCAGTGGTGGATACAGCTGAGTGGATAAACAAATTGTGATATATTCATTTAATAGGATACCCAATAGTAGAAAGTAATGAATGAATGATACACACAAGAACATAGGTGAATCATGTTTAATGAAAGAAACCAGGGACAAAGGGGTACCTACCATATGATTCCATTGATTTAAAGTTCTAGAGCAGTTAAAATGAATCTATGGTGATAGCAATAAGAACAGTCATTGTCTTCAGGAAGGGGGTGACTGAAAAGGAACACATGAAACCTTGCTCAGGTGATAGAAGTATTCTGCCTTCAGATTGTTTTAAAATTATCTTTGTCTTAGGGTGTCTGGCTGGCTCAGTCGGTGAAACCAGTAACTCTAGAGTAATGGGTTTGGGCTGGGTGTAGAGATTACCTTTTAAAACAACTATCTTTGCCTTTCTATCCCATTTTTTTGTGCTTTTGTTTTTTAAAGATTTTATTTATTTGTCAGACAGAGCGAGCATAAGCAGGGGGAGCAGCAGGCAGAGGGAGAAACCGGCTCCTCGCTGAGCAGGGAACCTGATGTGGGACCCTGGGATCACGACCTGAACAGAAGACAGGTGCTTAACCGACTGAGCCACCAGGCATCCCTCTATCCCATTTTAGAGACAGAAAAAATTAGAAATAAGGATGTATTAAGGGAGTTACATGCAACAAGATGACTTGGAATTACAATCTCCAGACACATTCTCATTTCTGAATGAATGCTCATTTGTGTTTTAAGTTAAAATAAAATATTGCTGGGGCACCTGGGCAGCTCAGTCAGTTGAGTGTCTGACTCTTGGTTTCGGCTATGGTCATGATCTCGGGGTGGTGAGATCCAGCCCCACGCTGGGCTCCACACTCGTGTTGAAGTCTGCTTGAGATTCTCTCCCTCTCCATTTGTCCCTCCCCCTGCTCTCACTCTCTCAAATAAATAAAATCTTTTTTAAAAATAATAAACTAGGGGCGCCTGGGTGGCTCAGTTGGTTAAGAGTCTGCCTTTAGCTCAGGTCATGGTCCCAGGGTCCTGGGATCAAGCCCCTAGTTGGCAGGGAGCCTGCTTCTCCCTCTCCCTTTGCCTGCCACTCTGCCTGCTTGTGCTCTCTATCTCTCTGTCAAATAAATAAATAAAATCTTTAAAAACAAACAAATAAATAAATAAATATACAGAAACGTTGTTAAAAGATGATTATAATTTACCTCTGTGGTATGGTGAAATTTTGTGTCAAATATGCACAAAATGTGAAAAATTGAAATTAAGTTCACTGATAACTCACATAACTCATAATATTTTGAAATTCCTCTTAATTTAATTCTTTATCATAGGAAGTTTCTCATAATTATATAATAATCATATAAAACAATAAATAAACATAATCTGCTTTGATTTCTCAGGCAGAGTTGGGGAAGGAAAGATGGGGGATGCTCTCCAGCTGCTTGAGTTCCCTGGTGAAATAAATTTGGTCCAATCAGGAGAAAGAAACTGAACAGTAAACTGAATAGGGAAAGCTTAATATAAAGAACTATTAACTATAACAGAGTATTGGAGTAAAAAGGGAATGGCTAGTAGGAAGAAAAGAGAACTCTCTAGGAAGAGCATATGTAAAGTGTAGCTACTACTCCCACGGCTGGGATAGAATATATGCAAGGAAGGTGTCCCCACTCCACTCCAGGGCTGAGATTTAGATCTTGGAGAAGACAAGCTTGTGGCTCACTGGATGGCAGAGGAGTCACTACGGTGCTGTAACAGTGGCACTTGATGGGAATCCACCCTTTAGAACTTGCCAGAAAAACATCTTTTAGGATGCTGGGAAAGGATATTCACAGGGAAGTGTGTCACTGGAGGCACTCTTCTACAAAACCACCTAAAAATGGGGATGCTGGGGGAAACTGCTGTCCCCTGGGTGCTGCTTTCAAAACAGAAAAACAATAATAAAATAGTATACGTGCAGTACCTAAATCCATGCACAGCAATCCATGGCAACAGATAGATGATTTTCTGAGGTTACAGGTGGAGGGAGGGAGGGATTGTAAAGGGCAAAAGAAACCTTTTGGGTGGTGGAAAGGTTCATTACCTTGTTTGTGGCATATACATATGTTGAAACTGATCAAACTGTACATTTCAAGTATGTGCAATTTATTATACTTCAATTATAGATTAGCAAAAGGTAAATGCCATACCTAAGAGATTGGTCATCCAGTCTTTTTTTTTAATTGAGTAAATTTTTTTTATTAACATATAATGTATTATTTGTTTCAGGGGTACAAGTCTCTGATTCATCGGTCTTACACAATTCACAGCGCTCACCATAGCACATACCCTCCCCAGTGTCCATCACCCAGCCACCCCATCCCTCTCACCCCCGCCCAGCAACCCTCAGTTTGTTTCCTGAGATTAAGAGTCTCATAAGAGACATAAGGTTTGTCTCCCTCTCTGGTTTCATCTGGTTTCATTTTTTCCCTCTCTTCCCCTATGGTCCAATGTCTTGTTTCTCAATTCCACATATCGGTGAGATCATATGATAATTGTCTTTCTCTGACTGACTTATTTCACTTAACATAATACTCTCTAGTTCCATCCACGTCGTTGCAAATGGCAAGATTTCGTTTTTTGATGGCTGCATAATATTCCATTGTATATATATATACCACATCTTCTTTATCCATTCATCTGTTGATAGACATCTTGGCTCTTTCCATAGTTTGGCTATTGTGGACGTTGCTGCTATAAACATTGGGGTGCACGTGCCCCTTCGGATCCCTACATTTGTATCTTTGGGGTAAATACCCAGTAGCGCAATTGCTGGGTTGTAGGATAGCTCTATTTTCAACTTTTTGAGGAACTTCCATACTGTTTTCCAGAGTGGCTGCACCAGCTTGCATTCCCACCAGCAGTATAGGAGGGTTCCCCTTTTCTCCGCAACCCCTCCAACATCTGTCATTTCCTGAGTTGTTAATTTTAACCATTCTGTCTGGTGTGAGGTGGTATCTCACTGAGATTTTTATTTGTATTTCCCTGATGCCGAGTGATGTTGAGCACTGGTCATCCAGTCTTTACGCTTAGCAATTCATATCCCTTCTCCAGTTCCCAACATGAATCCCAGAGGAACTAAAAAATAACTCTGTTTTCCTCCTTCCTACCCCCGTGTCCCAAACCCTAAGGAAAATGTATCCTAGACTTTTTTGTATTAAATTCATTAAAACTCTCCACTATCTTGAGCTCCTCCTGAAGAGCTCATCAGAAAACCAGAGGGTAGAGCATCGCGGTTTTCAGGCCGATCTTAAGAGTGACAAGTCCTTCCACCTGGAGAAACGCTCGGTGCAAATGTCAGACTCGGCCGTGTACTACTGCGTGTGCTGGGAGGCACAGTGAGAACAACAGGAGGGGGAGCTGAGCGCAAACCCAGAGCGGCACAGGAGGCACCTGGAAGTGGGCAGCCTGGAGGGCAGAATGATGACTTATTTCTCTCCAGTCAGTGTCCTGGGCTGGGCACAGCGAGAAGGAAGGAAAAAATTCCAGCTCGGATGGCTCCGCACTCAGGAACCCTGGTGCTACTTTGAGCTAGGAATGGAGAGGCGATCTAAGTGAAAACTTGCTTTCTGATTTCCAGAGAATTTCCTGTTTTCAGTCAGGATGCCATTTCTTTGTGCCAGGTTAAAAAATATCCCCTGGTCACCGTTTACTCAAGTTCTGTGTGGCTCTGCTTCCAAGCAAACATGTGGATTTCCTCAGGTAGTTCCATCTCTGATACTGGAACACTGCAAGGATCTCACCAATTTTAGGGAAAATAGCTTGTAGACTAAATGAGATATCAGGAATCTCGTCCCACTGATTTGGTTTCTTTTCTCTGGGTCCCAGCTTTACTAAGATAATTGACTTAAAACATTGTGCGAGTGCTAGGTGTACAGTGTGTTGGTTTGATACATGTACACATTGCAAAATGTTCACCACCATAGGATTAGCTAACCCTTCCCATCACATAATTACCATTACTTTTTTTGTGGTGAGAACTTTCAAGATCTGCTCTCCTAACAACTCTCAAGTATATGATATGTTAATGTTAACTGTAACCACGATACTGTACATTAGACCCCCAGAACTTCTCCATTTTTTAAACTGGAGGTTTGTAGCCAACATCTCCCCATTTCCTCCACCCCTCAGCCCCCGGTAACCACCATTCTACTGTGTTTCTATGAGTTTCACTTTTTTCGATCTCATATATAAGTGATACAGTATTTGTCTTCCTCTGTCTGAGTATATGGTAAGGAAGCCTGATCTCGTTGGAGTACTGTTCTATCTCAACTATGGGTCCTCCTCCCAGGAAAGATCCTATAGTGTCAGAGTGTATAAAAACATAGACAGGGTGAACTGTCTTTCTTGGTGGTTGGCAAGTCAAACTAACATAATCGTTCTGTGTTTCTCAGGACCAGGAAACAGAGAAATGAGTCCCTCACCATAAACTGGGCACACATTTTGGATTCCAGCACTGAGCCCCTAATTGGCTTAAGGATACTCAGAGAAGACCCTGGGAGCTGCAGAGGTGACCTTATGACTTCAGCTGGGCCGTGATGATTTATGTAGAGGTGGGAAAACCTAGGAAACATTCCCTACAATGCTTGTGGGTGTCAATTATATTATATGTGGCTTTTAACATGATTTCAAAGACTTGAAAGCTAATGATCCAAAGACTTGATGTTGGACTGAACTGTGTCCCCACCACCCCTACTCCTCAGTCCACATGTTGAAACCCTAACCCCTAATGTGACTGTATATGCCTTTAAGGAGGTCATTAAGGTTAAATGAGGTAAAATTATCATCAGAGCCAGTGATTATGGTATTTTTAATGTTTGATAGGTTTCAAAGTTTGGTAAATAAAATACCCCTTAAAATTTGGATTCTTTTACCAAAAAACCAAACCCAGGCTCATAGGTACAGAGAACAGACTGGTAAGTGCCAGAGGGGAGGGGCGTTGGGTGCAGCAAAATGAGCAAAGAGGATCAAGAAGTACAAACTTCCAGTTATAAAATAAGTAAGTCACCGGGGCACCTGGGTGGCTCAGTTGTTAAGCGTCTACCTTCAGCTCAGGTCAGGATCCCAGGGTCCTGGGATTGAGCCCTGCATCTGGCTCCCTGCTCCACGGGAAGCCTGCTTCTCCCTCTTCCACTCCTCCTGCTTGTGTTCCCTCTCTTGCTGTGTCTCTGTCAAATAAATAAATAAAATATTTAAAAAAAAATAAAATAAGTAAGTCATGGGGATGTAATGTACAGCATGGAGAACATAGTAACATTGTATTAACTTTGTAAGGTGGCAGATGGTAACGACACTTACAGTGGTGATCACTTCCTAATGTGTATAAATATTGAATCATTATGTTCTTTTTTCAGTTATATTATTACTTTCAGTTATATCTCAGTAAATGTAAAAACTGTCATTTTTGTAGATCAAAAGTGGCTTAATAGAGGTGATTTTTTATTTGGCTCAATCTAATACATAGATTATATTAAAATTTTTGGATTCTTTTAATCTCATATATCAGTGTAATAATTAACCACAATTGTGTCTAGTTCATGACAAAGGAAATATACAGCTTTTTATTCCCCAGGAGGAAGCAGTGGAGACTCAGTGACCCGGATGGAAAGCCAAGTGACCCTCTCAGAAAGGGCTTTCCTTATTGTAAACCACTCCTATGCTGCCACAAGAGTGCTCCTCCCTTTTCTGGTGTGTTCTGTATCTTGGTGAAATTATGCAGCTGTCTTGAGAACCACAAAAGAAAATGGGATTGAAGCAAGGAAGATTTTGAAGCCACAAATGAAGAAAAAACCACCGTTCCCTGGGAGAAACTTTCAGTCCCTGTGCCAGACACGGCTGTGTGCAGCTGTGCTGAGTGATGACAGAGGGAGAAGCTGCAGGGGAGCCCGGGACAAGCCCTCAGAGGGCCAGGCAGGACCCATCTGCTGAGGACTGTTCCTCATGACTCATTCTGGTTTCGGGAGAGTCTACTATGGTTTGACCCTCGGGTACTCTGGCAGGTGCAAAGATCACCAGATCAACTCCAAAGACACAGTGGAAGATTAGGAGGGTGAGTATGCCCTGAATTTAATGCCCCATTTTAGAAATGAGAAATAGGGTCTGGCTTCTTTAATCAAAGAAGTGGTGGATGGAACTAGAGGGTATTATGCTCAGCAGAATAAGTCAGTCAGAGAAAGACAATTATCATATGATTTCAGCCATATGTGGAATTTAAGAAACAAAACAGATGAACATAGTGGGGATTAAAAGAGAGGCAAACCATAAAACAGACTCAACTATAGAGAACAAACAGGATTACTGGAGGGAAGGCAGGCAGGGGGATGGGCTAAATGGGTGATGGGGATTAAGGAGGGCCCTTGTGATAAGCATCCCGTGTTGTATGTAAGTGATGAATCACGGGGCGCCTGGGTGGCTCAGTTGGTTAAGCGTCTGCCTTCCGCTCAGGTCATGATCCTGGGGTCCCGGGATCGAGTCCCACATCGGGCTCCCTGCTCAGCAGGGAGTCTGCTTCTCCCTCTGCCACTCCCCCAGCTCATGCGCATGTGCGCTTTCTCTCAAATTAAGAAAATATTTTTTGAAAAGTAAGTGATGAATCACTAAATTCTATGCCTGAAACTAATGCTACACTGAATGTTAACTAGCAAGAATTTAAATAATAACTTGAAAAAGAGAAAAAATCAGTGATCTCTCTCTCCTCCTTCCAGACAAACTGCAACCCCATGACTTTGGCCAAGATCACCCAAAGAAAGAGCGATGTATATGATTTTTTCTTTAGAGACACAACATGAGATAGATGAGGTGGCATCTGCAAAATGTCTCCCTGACAGAGAGAGGGTTATTTCCTAAGGAACACAGGAAGGAATCAAAGCAACTATTCTTAGGGAAAGAACAAAAGGGAGGAGGGAGAAACGGAATTCCACGTGTAGGCAAAGAACGGAAGGAAAATTATAGTTATCGTAACTTCTTTTGGTGCAAATGAAATAGCCTTCATGGACCGGTGCTCTCAGAACTGGACACAAACACATACTTGAAGAGGTGGCTCATGTCCAAATCCTATACACATTCCTTCCTCTCTTTCCTCCCCTCCCTACTATACCTTGATTAGCTGGCTTCTTTTTTCATTTTTTTTTTTAAGATTTTATTTATTTATTTGAGAGTTTGAGAGAGAGAGAGTGAGCATGAGCTGGGAGGAGGGAAGGGGGAGAGACAAGCTGAATCCCTGCTGAGCAGGGAGCCAGAAGAAGGGCTTGAGATTATGACCTGAGCCAAAGTCAGACCCTTAACTAACTGGGCCACCCAGGCACCCCTTGATTAAGTGGTTTCTTAAACCCAGCCCTTGGGACAGATGGCAGTGCCCATAGGGTCTGAGGAGGGAGAACCCTCAGGCTCAAATTCTTCATCAGAGCATAGTTCAGGGATGGTGGTTAAGGGGGACATCATGTAGCTTCCTCAACTCCTTTCAAGGTTTTTTTTCTTTTCAAGGAGACCAGTGGAGAAGTGGAAGATGACAGGGTGGGTAGAGGAAGAAGGTGGAGAAGAAAGAAGAATCTCTGGATGGCATTGCAGATATTTCTGGGGTCTCCTCAAATATGGGAGTCACTTCCCTCATACATTACAGTCATTCAGTGAATACTGATTTTTTGACCCATCAAAAGACATTTGATTCTCAGGGAGAGGGGATGACAGAGACTTTCAGGGTGTCTCCGTATCTCCGGAACTGCCAGGGAAGGCAACTGGGAAAGATACTGAAAACACCATTAGGAGGGAAGGGCCCTTCTCCTTTGATGTTTCCTTTTCCCCTCAGCCCCTCTGGCAGTCTTCTCTAACATTTCCTTTCTCACTGGCCCTCTCTGTCAGTGTTATGAATAAGCTGAAGTGATAACCTCTCATTTTAATTCTAAAATTATTAGTTCTTCCTTCGTGCCCAGCCCAGGACACTGACCGGAGAGAAATAAGTCATCATTCTGCCCTCCAGGCTGCCCACTTCCAGGTGCCTCCTGTGCCGCTCTGGGTTTGCGCTCAGCTCCCCCCCCGTTGTTCTCACTGTGCCTCCCAGCACACGCAGTAGTACATGGCCGAGTCTGACATTTGCACCGAGCGTTTCTCCAGGTGGAAGGACTTGTCCCTCTTAAGATCGGCCTGAAAACCGTGATGCTCTACCCTCTGGTTTTCTGATGAGCTCTTCAGGAGGAGCTCAGGCTCTTTGTTTTGGTACTGGACATACCAGAAAACAACAACTGAGTAGCTGCTCTCGTAGGTGCAGTTCAGGGTCAGCGGTGTCCCCTCACGGAGGGTAACAGGGCCTTCTGTCTGGGTCACTGTGTCTCCACTGGTCCCTCCAAAAATAATGAAAATTTTGTTATTTAGGAATTTATGAATAAAAGGACAGTCCCCAGTGAGGAAATTAAGCTAGGTATCATCACCCAGACCTAGGAAAAGAAAATCATTTAAAAAAATGAAACATTACTACAGAGATTCCTCCAAAAATTAAAAATAGAACTGGCCTATGACCCAGTAATCACAGTACTGGGTATTTACTCAAAGAATATGAAAGCACTAATTCAAAAGGATATATGCACCCCTATGTTTATTGCAGTACTATCTACAATAACCAAATTATAGAAGCAACCCAAGTGTCCATCAATAGATGAAGATAAAATGTGGTGCATATATACACAATGGTATGTTACTCAGCCATAAAGAAGAATGAAATCTTGTCATTTGCAACAGCATAATGCTAAGTGAAATAAGCCAGTCAGAAAAAGACAAATACCATACGATTACACTCATTTGTAGAATTAAGAAGCAAAATAAATGAACAAAGGGAAAAAAGAGAGAGAGAAAGACAAACCATAAAACAGACTCTTAACTATAGAGAACAGAGGGTTACCAGAGGAGAGGGGAGGGGGGCAGGGAATGGGACAAACAGGTGATGGGCATTAAGAGTCCCCTTATCATGATAAGCACTGAGTAACGTATAAAATTGTTGCATCATTATGTTGTACACCTGAAACTAATATAACACTGTATGTTAACTATATTGGAATTAAAATTAAAAACGTAATAAAAAATAGATTTAAAAAAAATGAAACATTACTCACTGAGAATTACTAGCAGGACCACCACAAGCATTGAGCAAAAAGCAGAAAGCATGGCTGTTTGAACGGTGGGAAGAGAAAAATGACCTTGTACCCCCAAATATAACAAAGCTGATAGGGTGCTCCTCTAGTCTGATTCTGGATTCCGGATAGGATCTTCTAGACAATCTTCATTCTTTTGGAAAGAGCACCTTCCTGCCCTACAGCAGCTTGCAACTGGAAAGAGAACACAACATGCACAGAGAAATAAGGCCAATGAGCGTGAAACAGTCACGGGACTGAGGGAATTAACCACATCTGAGGGATGGAGTGCCCTCTTGTGGCTTTCCCTGCACATTAAAGTGATGTCATTAACGTTGGGTATTTATAGTCACGTTTTATCTTTAACTTACTAATTTTAATTTTTAGCATAACAGATAATTGTTTGCTTCGTTGTCATTAACTTTGTCATATTTTTCCATCTTAAACTCATTTTTAAATCTGGAGCCCTTATGAAGATGGCTCATTCTCTGTAATGAAGCACCCCGAAAACACAATACTGAAAATTTTTTTAAGTTTAACTAAATGCTAAAGCCTTCATTACATATTTATGTTCTCTTTCTAATAATAAACCATTGCAGGTGGTTATTAGACTATATCATAATAATTTACATATATGCCAAAACTGCTTATAATGTGACCGTTGGAGCTACAACCACTTGATTTTTTCTAAATTTAGCCTGCTTATACTATCATATAACATATAACACCTCAACTTTCCTACCATTTTTCTCTGTTCTTACTACTGCAAAACCATCTGTATAATGCAGTAAGATATTTGACCCTCAGTTGACGTCACACAATTATACCCACCTTAGGGTATTAGAATTGCATGACACGACCCTAGTACACTGCAGTCATTCAAATGATCCAAAGTATCCTCTTTTAAAATGATATTTTTCTTTTTTTAATATTTATTTATTTGACGGGGGTGTGCAGAGGGAGAAGGAAAGGAGAAAATCTCAAGCAGACTCCCTGCTGAGCATCGAAGCAGAGGCGGGAGCCAATCTCACAACCCCAAGATCGTGACCTGAGCTGCAATCAAAGAGTTGGACACTTAACTGACAGAGCCACCCAGGCACCCCTTAAAATGATATTTTTCAAGTGTTATCCCAATCAAAACAAAAATGTTCAAGTGTTTATAGACCTCGCACATCTGCACTCTCTCGTGTCTGTTACCACCCATAAACGGATGACTTTCAGTTTTGTATGTTAGCCTGGCCCTCTCCCCTGGACTCCAGACTTGTATTTGCAAAAGCCAGCACAACATCTCCAACTCTACATGTCACAGCTAACCTGTGACTTCCCCCACCTCTGGCCTTGTCCCCACAAGCCTACTCAATCTGAAGTCTACCCGACCTTCCTCATGTCTCTTAATGGCAAGCCCATCTTTCTATTGGTTTAGGTCAAAAACTTTGGAGGCATCCTTGATTTTTTTTCCCCCACATACTCATCCAATCTGTCTGCTAATGTTGTTGGGTCTACTTTCAAAACATAGTCAGAAATTTGTTTACTTCTCAGCAACTCCACAGCTACCACCTTGGCCCAAATGACCATCATCTGGCCTAGATTATGGCAATAGCTTAACTTTTGCTCCAAACTCCCAAGAGTTTATTCTCAGCACCGTATAGCCTATCGCCCTACCTGGTCTGGCCCTTGTTACTTTAGTGGTCCAATCTCTCACCCCTCTCCCACTGGAGGATGGCCCTCCAGCCACACTGGGCTCCTACCTCAAGGCCTTTGTACTGGTTGTTCCATCTGCCTGAACTGCTCTCCTGGATAATTTTGTGCCTTCCTTCCCCACTTCCTTCATGTATTTATTCAGCGAAGACAATTATAATCCCTTCTTCATATTTAAAGTTACAACTGGAGTTGACCCCACCTCAACATTTCTAATCTCCAATTCCCTGCATTATTTTTTCCATAGCACTTAGTGTTTCTAATATATTATGTGATTTATTATTTACCACTTTTTAAACAATTATCTGTCCTCCTCAACAGAATATAAGGTCCACAAGGGCAGAAATTTTTGTCTGATTTATTCACCGATGTATCCCTATTGTATATAACGGTACCTGGCACATAGCAGGTGCTCAGTGATATTTGTTAATGATTCTGGGTCATGAAATACAGACTTACATACTGACTTATTTTAGGTAGATTTAGAGGTGATTTGCAATAAGATTAATGAGATAGAAACATGAAAGGGTAAATTTAATGCCCATCGCAGAAAATTTAAGATTGGACTCCCTGGAGGAAATGAGAAAATCAACCATAAAAACAAGTATCTATTGAATACCTAATATGCTAGTGTACTTGCTACTATTGGAGTTGATTGGAACATAAATCGAACAATAAATCAGGGCCCTGATGTATGTTTGTACATTTATTCTTAGAATTACTAAATTGCTAAGTTTACTAACAATAATCTTATGAGGTCCTTCTAATTACTAGCCTTTTACAGAAGAGGAAATTGATACTCAGAGAGCTTGAGATATTTGTCCAAGACTACAGAGCTGGTCCATTAGGATTTGAACAGTGATGTGTTAGACTCCCATGCCCATCCTTTTAAATGCTGTACTGCTATTGTAACTTACACTCCTATGTATTATAAAGGGGAAAATATGCCAGTTCCTCATGAGAGAAAACTATTTACTTAATTCCTTTTTTTTTTTTTCCTAAAGTAGGCTCCATGCCCAGCATGCAGCCCAATGCAGGACCTGAACTCACGACCCTGAGATCAAGACTCTGAGATCAAGACCAGAGCTGAGACCAAGGGTCAGACGCTTAACCAACTGAGCCATCCAGGCACCCCTATTTACTTAATTCTAATGTAATTCTTTTACATTCAATAATTTCTGAGCTCCCTCCCCGTCCCTGTCCTGAGCTGCTGACTGATTCCCCATCCTTCTCTCAGCCCCATTTCCTGACATGACTTTTACTTTCACCCAAATTATCTGAATCTTTTGTGGCACATTGACACCTTTTAAAAATGCAGTGAAAACTCCTCCCAAATAACACATATGCCTTAATAATGCAACCCCTATGTTCAATTTCAGGAGGCTTACGAATTTTCAAGAAGTCTAACCAGGTTAAATGCATTGGGTCTCTTGTAACAAATCCCAGATGCCAGCCCTCAGAGCCAATTATTTCCTAGCTTCCTAATGTTCCTAGCATTCTCTATTATATTGGTTGTGATTAAGATTAAGGATTCGGACTGGTTGACTGCTAATGTGTATTCTAGCCCTCAAATTCTTTTTCTCCTTTTCTCATTTTCTTCCTTTATTCTCCTCCATATATGCCCTTCCCCCTAAGGTGACCTTGCCTAAAACGATCCTTTCTTTTCTTACGTTAATAACTTTCTGCCCCACCCTCCTTCATATTAAAACATTCCATTTTGTACAGTTCCTGGGAACTTTCATTTACTTGTTAGGTGGAATGCTGCTGGATTCATGACTTACTTAATAAAGCCAATTAGATCTTCGAATTTACTTGGTTGAATTTTCTTTATTTAATATTAGTAACTGTATATGCCATGACGTCTGTCTGTCCCTTTTGCTAATAAATAAACTGAAAATGAATCCAAAAAGGAGGTAATATATGAATGACAGACTGGTAATGTGGGGAGGAAGAATAATTTTTCTTCTACTCTTCTAGGTTCTTGACTGACACATTCCCCTCCCCCATAACAAAAGACAGAGTAACACAAGAAAAACAAACAGAAGTTTGACGGCATGTACCCTTCCTGTATTCATGGTGATGTCCTTTTGGAATGTTGGTGAGGTCTGTTGCTGGCGACCAAAAAGAATTCTTGAGACGTCTTTGGTGCAAAAAGCTGATTTTATTAAAGTGCGGGGACAGGACCTGGGGGCAGAAAGAGCTGTTGCCCTGAGGTTGTGAGGAGTGGCTGATTTTATACTATGGGGTTGGGGGAGCTTAAGGGAAAAGGGAGGTGTCCAAAAGGATTTTCATATGCTAAAGAAGATTTACAGGATACTGGAGGCCTTGCTATTATCAAGCTAAGGTTGTTTTTCCCTCTAGCAAAGCATTCACACCGAGATATTTGGAAATTTCCTGGATGGATGTCACACATATCCCACGGCTGGGGTGGGGGGAGGTTGCAGGGTGTCAGCTCCTGCTTTGACCTCAGCTTTCCTTCTGCTTCCTCATCAATGGGACTCACTCAGGAAAACTGAAAAACTTCCAGAAATGGCCAAGCCATCACCTTAAACACCATCTTCAGCCAAAGACAAAAAAAAAAAATAGGGGTGGGGGTGAGGGATATGCTAGTTATGGGAGGTTTTCAGGCAAAGCACAGTAAACAGGGGTGACACGGTGAGTGTGAAGATTAAAGTTGCTACTTTCTCTATTGATAAAGAGTTTCTAGAGCTTTTTTCTGCTCCTTTCAATAGAAATGGCAGTGCTGGGTTAAAAAAAATAGAGAAGTCCTCAACTCAGAACCCATGTCAAGTATGAGAAGGTGCAAGTTCCCTCTGTTAAAAAGTTATACATAGACACACTCACTGACACCACACACAGAGTAAACAAAGGTTCTAAATGATGTGGGAAACAAAGGCAGAAGAAAAATTATTAAATGTCCTTATGACTTACAGCCCATTGACAAGTCCTTGAAACAGTCAGAGTGACCTTCCTCTAGGAACTCAGCTGCCTCTCTCTTGATACTTTGCTAAGGGTTAAAGGCAATCTTAGCCTGACCCCCAGGATTCTGTTAAGTCTATTTTAACATATAAAAATTCTTTTGGAAACTTCCTTTATCTCTACTCCCCAAGATACATGTCAGCAGTCATCGCCCAAGCCTATGGCCCACCGATATACATCAGAAGGGTGTCATGACTAAGGTTTTACTAGACGGTAATAAATGACCTTTTCCTAACAATAGCTAGCCCCCCTCAATGTCCTGGAAACCTTGCGTCCAAACTCCTTGGAGGCTTATGCTAGCCCTAACCCCCTCCCAACTTCAAAATGTATCATGGGCCGCTCCTCCTGACCCCAGTGCAGCTCTTTCTGCCCACAGGGCCCTATCCCTGTTCTTTAATAAAACCACCTTTTTGCACCAAAAACATCTCAAGAATTCTTTCTTGGCCATTGGCTTCAAACCCTAATGTCTTTCCTACATCACTAAATCCATCTCTGTGGTGCTCATGACTTATGGCATGTTGCCCAGTATAGTCTGGTTCTTCCTTCACAAGATGAGTAATTAACAAAGAATATAGGTGTTAAAAAGAAAACCGCATGGCCATAAAGGAGACAATTAAGACCCCAAATCAGTAAACCACGATTTAATAACTAACCTAACTACAGTTTCAAACCCCTCAGGAATGGACCTTTAACCAGCCAACGTGGAACTTCCTAGAGGCAGTCTCCTGAAAGACCCCTCCCTCCTTAGGAGGGCAAACTTGCCTAAATGCTGCATTCCTTGCTAATTAATTCTTCTTCTTCTTTTTTTTAATGCCTTCTCTCTACCTTTAAAAACATTTCCTTTCCTGCAGCTCTGCGGAGCTCCCCTCTGCTTCCTGAATAGAATACTGCTCAATGCAAGAATCATTTAACAAAGCCAATTAGATCTTCAATTTTACTTGGTTGAATTTTGTTTTTTAACAGAGGTCAATTTTTTATTCTTACCATCATCATCATTATTTGGGGTTCAGTTTAGAAGGGTCCCAGGAATGTTTAGACTGGTTTTGTTTTTGTTTGTTCTTGTTCTTTATGCAGAGGAATATACATTCAATGCTTAAAAGGAATGTGTTTAAACCTGTATATGTCTCAGGCTGTTCTGGCCTAGTCACAAAAACTGGGCAGAATTAATTATCCTTAAAGAAGAAGATAACAGGAGAGGAAGAAAAGGGGAGTATGTCAGAGGGGGAGACGAACCATGAGAGATGATGGACTCTGAAAAACAAACTGAGGGTTCTAGAGGGTAGGGGGGTGGGGGGACGGGTTAGCCTGGTGATGGGTATTGAGGAGGGCACGTTCTGCGTGGAGCACTGGGTGTTATGCACAAACAATGAATCATGGAACACTGCATCAAAAACTAATGATGTAATATATGGTGATTAACATAACAATAAAAAATTTAAAAAAAAAGAATTAATTATCCTTAAACACACACACACACACACGTGCGTGTGCGTAAATCCTCTTTTCTTACTCTCTGGCATTCTTCAGGGCATATTTTTTTTTCATGAAAGACTAGACTCTGTTCGAATTTCAGAGCTGAGACAAACTTGAGAATCATGTGTTAAGCCCTTCATGTTCCGATGAGGCATCTGAGACCTGTGAAGCTCATGAGTTGCTCAAGGTCACCGAGTTGTATCAGCAGTGAGAGAATCGAGAGGCTGCGAGATAGATGCCCCCTGCTCGTGGTCAATCCAGGGCTCTGGCTCACACCCTTTAATCCTCTCAAGGGGCCCCCACTTATCGTGCCTGGAGCCGGGGCAAGCCCTCGAGGTCAGCACAGCCCGCAGCTCTGTTGACCAGGTTGCTGGCAGAGTTTGGGTGCAGGAAGCAGGTAGCAGGGTCCTGCTGTGTGTCAGCAGCACAGACGTAGGTGGCTGAGTCTGCAGGCTGGGATTTCGTGATATATAAGGAACTCCGTTTGATGGTCTTGTCAAAGGTGGCCCTCAGTCTTCCTGTCTGTTTTTCACCCTCATTTTCACGTATTAGTTGCAAGAAGACAAGGCTTCTTCCCAGATTTTGTCGGTACCACTGGAAGACCTCTGGAGAGTAATTCGTATAGTCACAGGTCAGCACAGCCTTCTCACCCTCCTGGATGCTCAGGGACTGTGGATTCTGTTCCAACTTTTGGCTGCTTACCCCTAGGCAGACACACAATACCAGAAACAGAAGGTTTAGCCACTACACTGACACTCCTTAAGAGTCATATTTTCAGGGTGCCTGGCTGGCCCAGTCGGTTGAGCAGCCAACTCTTGATTTCAGCTTCGGTCATAATCTCAGGGTCCTGGGATCAGGCCCTGTGCTCAGCTCAGCGCTCAGTCAGGAGTTTGCTTTAAGATTCTCTCTCCCTCTGCCCTTTCCCTGGCTCACTCACACGTGTGTGCGGGCTCTCGCTCTCTCTCTAAAATAAATAAATCTTTAAAAAAGTGTCATATTTTCTTTCCACAACCCCAGATATAACGAAAGATGAAGCAGAATGGATCTTGGCCCTCTCCCTCCATCCTGTGGGCTGGGTCCCTGGATCTCTTTGTCCTCGTCACCAGGAAGCCTCCAACTCACAGTCCACTGGAAGCCACAAAATCACCAAAATAACTCCCAGGAACAGCTTCATTCTTCTCCCCAACTGTGGCCTGGTATGTGGACCCAGTCTCTTCAATCAAAAAGTCATTCCCTCTAGTTTGGTGGGTGTCACTGGGGCTCTTCTGTGGGAGGAAGTCTCTGCTTTCTACCCAATCAGTGACAAGCTTGTTCGGCCCTCTACAGACACTCACTGACCTAATCCAACTTGAAAGTGAACTGTTTCAAAGCTGAGGGAGGATCCAAATAGATAGGAAACAGCGCCATCTTGTGTTCAGAAGGTTTTTACAATAACAAAATGTGCTCTAGAGCAGTGCTTCTCACCCTGTGTACAAATTACCTAGGGATTTTGCTAAAACACAGATTCTTTTTCATTATGTCAGGGAGCAAGAATATCCTGTTCCCTACAAGGTCCTTCTAGACAGACTAAGAATCAAATGGTCATGAGACAGATTAATAAGAGTAAAGCAAATCTGATGTCGTACTTATGATGGGGAATCCTCGCAGACATGAACATTCCAAAGACAGGCAAAATGAGGTATATATGTCATTCCGAACTAAGGAGAAGGGGGCAGGGGTCTGGGACTTCAAAGGGAAGGAAAGTAATTGACAGGAAGATGAAAAGTAAATATTTGACAAGCAAATGTTTGCTGGACGTCTCAGAGACAATGGGCCATAGAGCACTTTGATCAGACAGGCTTTGTTAAGTTCCTCCCTGTCTACCATACATAGTTCATAGTATAATGTAGTTAGTGACAGTGATAGCGGTCTTCCTGGAGCAGGTCCTCTATCTAAATTCTTTTTAGGCAGTTGTTGGGGGGCGGGGTTGGGGAGAGGTAAAGAGCTTTTCCTGAATCTGCTGGTTTTTGATTGCTTTTTAACTCAAAATAATCTTCATGCCAAAGTAGCCCACCTTGGGGCAGCCAGCCCGTGGCCCCAACAGTTAGGTCTCCAGTGGGACTGGATAGTCTATATTTCTAACAAGCTTCCTGGCCATGTTGATGCCTCTAATTTAAGTAGCAGGACTAGATGAATGCTTGCCTCAGTCCAGAAAAGGGAATTTGCAGTATTAAGGTTTGATACAGGACAAATGATCACGTTTCCCAAGGTCTCCATTCCACCACCCAAACTATACTGTTGTTTCTAACGGTTGCCGGAGGATGTCACCAGCCGTAGATTAATGTAAAGCACAGGAGAGTGCATGGCTGAATTCTAGGGAACTTGCTCAGATCCAGGCAGTGAACCTCCTCTCTTCACTCCTCCTGGCCTTCCCACAGGCAAGAAAATTATCACTTTGACTTCAAAAGGTCTTTCTTCTTGATCTTGTTGAGATAGTGTAATAAATACTCACTTTAAATCCAACAGAAACTCAAATCAGGGAAGTCTCCCAGTTCATGCAAAACCATGCTCCCTGAAAGGTCAATTATTTTTTAAAATACAACAGTCCTCTGATTGCATATATCAGAATATCTTTCCTACTTCATTAATGCCAAGGTGGGTGTATTGTCACTTCCTCAAATACATTTAGGCCATCCTGTGGCCTAAATGAAAGAGGGATGGATAGATGGACAGACAGACAGGAAAATGAATGCATGGAAGGAAGAAAGCAGAGAATGGGCTAGGGTATGCTGAGAAATAAAGCTGGAAGGAGAGTTTGGGTCTAGAAAGCAAAAGATTTTGAATGCTTGAATTTGTTTATAGGTTATTTATTAGCAAAAAAAAAAAAACCTACAGAGGCTTTTCAGCAGGTAAGTAATATTATAAAAATTCTATACATTTAACCTGGCTGCTTGTCCACCAGAGTAATTTGGAGAGAGAGGTTGATAGACATTGTGGAGTGTGTTCCAGTCTCAAGCTGTCCGGGCTCTGAAACTCACTCTTGCATTTAATCTCTGCCTGAGCTTGGGCAAGCTACTTAATGTCTTCAAGTACCAATTTCTTTGTGTGTAAAACAGAAATATCATCAGGATGTTATGAGGAGACATGGATTGACTAATATACATAAAACACTTTGTACGCACGTCATGCACAGTAAGAACGCAGTAAATGGGAACTATCACTCTAAGAAAAGGGATACAATACCCTCTCATTGTGACCCATAGTGACTGAACCAGGGCTCACTGAGCTTCAAAGCTAGGAGGGATTTTAGAGAATTTGCAGAAAATGATGGATTAGAGATACCTTAAATCAACTAAGACCTATATTTTAGAAAAGAGAATGAAAAGAGCAAAATCACTACTTAGCTTGTTAAGCAAGGATATACATTATCAATATCTTGGTGTATTACTTTCCAACCTTTGTGCTGTTCCTATTTTCCCTACATAGCAATATTAAGTAGCAATCACACCAGTTCATATCTTGATAACCATTATAGAGTCTCTTTATAAATACCATTTATTTGCTATATAATATTCCATTTGGGTGACTAAGCCCTTCCCCCCCCTTTTTTTTTTACCATTTAACTTGTTTTAATGTTTCTTCACAAATGGTGAAAAATACTAAAGTACAGACAAGGAATAATCATAATGTTGTGGCCAACATTATAAATATGGAATTATAAATTTAAAACATTTTCTGGTTTAAAAAATAAATCTGGTAGTCAATGCAGCTCTGCGGGGTCTCTGCGTCTAGTAGGGCCGGTCTCTGCGTTCCTGACGGTGCTCGCCTTTATCCATTTTTCCAGGTCCTCCGCGCCCGCCTCTTCTTCCTCCCATCTGTACCATCAAAGGTCCAGGGGGCCCACCAGGGCCGCCCCGTCTTCCTCCACCAAAGCCACCTCGGTCCATGCCGCGGCCACCACGGAAGCCCCCTCTGTCTCCACCACGGCCACCTCTGAACATCCCACCGGGACCACCGCGGTCCATGAGGCCGCCTCTTCCGCCGCGCATGCCACCAGGGCCGCCTCTGCCACGGTCACCACCCGGGGGTGGAAAGGGTGGTGGAAGGAAGCCTTCAGGCTTCGGGGCCTTACACTGGTTGAATTCTGTTCTCCAGGCGAAGTTCTGGTTTCCACACCCCGGATTGGGGCACTGCCAGTCTCCAGCTCGGTGCTGGACATTTCCTCCTCCGGATGGGTTCCCTCGGGAACCCCGGGGCCCTCTTGGGGGAAAGCCACCTCTGTCTCCTCCACGGCCTCCCATGCGACCCATGGGGCCCCCAGGACCTCCTGGGCCGCCTGGACCTCCACGAAGTGGCGGCGGCATCCCTCTGCCCTCACGGGGAGGCATACCACCCCGCATGCTGTTCATTGGAGGCTTCTTCCGAGCAAGAGAAACCTTAAGTTTGCTCCCTTGAAAATCTTTCCCATCAAACCACTCCACGGCAGCCTTGGCAGTTGGTGGGTCTTCATAGGACACTGTAGCATCACCTTTGGGCTTTCCTGTTTCCTTGTCCAAGTAGATATGGATCATGGGTTGTCCGGTTCTCTTGTTCATCTTAACAACTCCACACTGCTTAAAGAAGTCTGCCAGATCATCTAGAGTCACATTGTCATTTAAGCCTTGCACATAAATTGCACTGTTGTCAGAGTCTTCATCTGGATCTACAGGTGGGCCTAGATCAAGATCTGGTCCTTCGTCCATGGGTCCACCAGGCTTATTGAAGCCACCTCGCTCTCCAGCGCCCATTCCACCGCGTCCTCCTCCCCGCCCACCTCTGCTCATGCCTCCACGATCAAATCCCCCTCTTCCCCTGCCCCGGTTATCAGGGCCACTCATGCTCCGGTTCTCTCCTGGTCCGGAAACTCCTCCAGACTCCTGCCCATAAACACCCATGCTACTGGGGTGGTCCTGTCAGAATGAACTCTGCTGCCCGTAGCTGCTGCTCTGTTGGCTATATTGACTTGGAGCCTGGCTGTAGGATCCAGTTTGGGGGGATAACTAGTGGGTGGCTGCTGCCCATAGCTGCTTTGTTGACCATAGCTGCTCGGCTGCCCATAGGTGTTCTGCTGAGAGTATCTGCTCTGATCATAACTAGTCGGCTGTGCAGAGGAGTAGCTGGTAGGAGGATAAGACGGTGGTGCTGGGACTGGCTGCATGGGGTAGCTCCCAGGTACCTGGGGATAACTGTAGTTACTCTGTCCATATCCTAGGCTGGGCTGGTTGTAACCCCCTGTGCTAGGTTGAGGTTGACTAGTCTCAGCGGGTTTGTTACCATCCTGCGGTCTTGCAGGTGCGGTGGCTGCCGGCTGCTGCCCATAGGCAGGGTAAGCAGGCTGAGTGCCATAAGCAGACTGAGCTGCATAGGAGGCCTGGGTGGTAGTGACCGTAGCAGTGGTGGTATCGTAAGCACCAGTGCCGTACCCCTGGACAGGCTGACTGTATGCCTGGGGGGCAGCTGGAGTAGTATAACCGGCGGGAGGCTGTCCATAAGAAGTTGCATAGGCGGTCTGCCCATAGGTCGCAGTGGTCTGAGCGTGGGTATAGCTGACATCAGTGGGCTGTCCATAGGTTCCATAACTTTGCTGCCCATATGCCTGGGTGGTCTGTGCATATCCTTGAGTGGGTTGGGCAGTGTACGCACTGTAGCCCTGCCGGGCTGCCGCTTGGCTGTAGGTACTGTAATCCGTGGACGCCATTTTCTCTCCTTCCTTCTCGTTTCATTCCTTCCCCCCTTTTTTTTAAGGTTTTTTATTTATTTATTTGAGAGAGAGAGAGAGAGAGCAGGGGGAGGAGCAGAGGGAGGGGGAAAGAGAGAATCCACAGGCAGACTCCTCGCTGAGCAGGAAGCCCAACACAAGGCTCGATCCCAGGACCCTGAGATCATGACCTGAGCAGAAAGCAAGAGTCAGACGCTTAACAGACTGAGCCACACAGGCACCCCAAGCCCTTCCCTTTAAGATTAGACATTTTCGTTTTCAATTCTGGGGTAATATAAATAACTTCCCAACTATCTTTGTGCATAATTATTTTCATATGCATGGAGGGTTTTCCTGAAGACAGATTTTACAAGGAAATTAATCTGTTTTTAGATTTCAAGTCATGTTTTTTAATTACTTTCCAAAATAGCTTACAAAGTTACTCTCCCACTAGTGTATGTTTATTTCACAGCATCCTGCTCAAATTCTGTCTTTAAATTGCTGTTAAGTTATCCCTACAACTCCCTAATGGTTTTTTTAAGTTATTTCTATGCATTTTTAAGAATACCAGTGGGTTTAAACATATCCCATGTGTTTTGAACCATGTTATTTTTTTCTGTGCAAACTCCCTCATCACATCTTCTTTATATTTACCTATTTCGATATTAATGATTTCCTCTTTAAGCATTTAAAAATAATGCAGAAGAATTATTAATCTGTTGTGAGATTAGCAGCAAATTAACAGTAAACTGTAGTTTGAATATAATTTTGGTTATTTTTACATATAATAAATTAGTTTTTTAATATTTATGTAATCAAATCTTCTATTTTTTCCCCTTGATTTCTTCCATTGTTCTTAAGTTTAGAAAATTCTTCTCCCTTCGGTTTGTTGACTAACCTGCATTTACATTTTTTTACTAATAACTTTGTGATTTAATTACTTTAATCTCTCTGGAATTTATTTCATCATGTGAGGTACTTCATTTATTTGTTCAACCAATATTTACTGAATGCCTACTGATTTTGCAACACTTTTTGTTTTCAAATAGTCAGCTTCGTGCTTCTCAAGTTAGAGTACTCTTGCCCTCAGGACAAAACATGTAATAAATACCATGCATTATCAGGGAGCATTTTTATTACTGAAAAATCGGAGAATATGTGAATTATTTACAAGATTATGTTGCACTAAAATTGATATGGATGTATAATGCAGTAAAATAAAAATGATCACTCAAAAATTTTAAAGTCAACATGGGACTTTTTGTACTTTCACCAGACTACTTTGGCGACTGTGCCCTCACATCCAGATTTCAAGAAGGAAAAGTTCTGGGGCGCCTGGGTGGCTCAGTCAGTTAAGTGTCTGCCTTCCACTCAGTTCATGATCCCAGGTCCTGGGATCAAGCCCCACTTTGGTCTCCCTGCTCAGCGGGAAGCCTGCCTCTCCCTCTGCCTGCTGCTCCCCCAGCTTGTTCTCTCTCTCTCTCTCTCTCTCTGTCAAATAAATAAATAAAATCTTAAAAAAAAAAAAAGAGGGAAAGGTCATGTTTGGTCTTCCTCCTCTGTAGGGATCCTTCAGGAGAAAGTATGAGAAGCTCTGAAACAACAAAATTTGAGGATAATCCTGTTCTTCCCTATTAATTTAGAATTCCTCTTTTGTTTTATTCAAAGTCTTTCTTATTCAAGTCCACTCCTTGCTTTTCCACTGTCTTTGTACTAGTTATTACTATTATTGGTACTGGTATTATTATTATTGGCTACCACATATAAAAAGCTATCTATTTAAAGGGTAACATCTGAGTTAAGAAAAATATTTAATTATTCCCACAAATATAAGGGAATGAGTGACCTAAAGTCACTCATAAAACCATTAAAAGTTCAATTTCATAAGATTTGACCAATGTGAATGCTCAGGTTATGATATAATGTTAAGTGGAAGTAAGTCCAAATACCAGTTTGTGTGCTTCTAATCTTTAACAAGAGTTTAATGAAGAAGGTATACCAGATGTTAGCCATGATTTATCTGGTTGATAGCGTTATGTTCGGACTTTCTATTTTATATATACTTTTGGTTTTCCTCCTATAATGTGGAGTTAATATTTTATAATCAGAAAAAGTTAATAAATGCTATTATTAAAAGGTAAAAATCTTTCCATCAAAAAGTATACTCCCTGACATTGACACCAGGATATCCTTGATAAAGGAGAACTTTGAACAGTACCCATAAAGTCAACCTTAGAGCCCAGATATTTAACTAAGAAATCACTAACTCCCCTTAAGTGTTCATTCCAAATGTTCTGACACTCACTGGGTCATTCTGAAACTGACCTTCTTTAAGATCATTTAGAATGTTTATATATATATTTTTTAAAAAAAAGAATGTTTATATATTTGAGATGGAATATGGCAAAATCTCTGACTTGAAGGCTTGTGACAAAGGAAAAAGAGTGGGGCTTCCACCCCAGTCTTAGGTTTGGGGACAGGCTGCAGGTGCCTGGGGAGCACTGTGCTCTTGTTGCACAGAAGTAGGTGGCTGAGTCCCCAGGATGGGTGGCTGTGTCTTGCAGGGAAAGGTGTTTATCCTTTTTATTAAATAGGACAGTGAGTCTTTGTTCTTGTTTCTTGACCACATTTGAAAGAGTGGATATAAGCAACTGGAGGCCTTTTCCAGGTTCTTGCTTGTACCAAAAGAAGTAGTCGGAGGTACTGTCTGTGTACGTGCAGTTGATAACAAAGCTGGCTCCCTCCCAGATAGTCAGGAAAGAAGGGTGCTGCTGTATCTCTTCTCCTTTACTCATCCCTGCGCAAAAAGAAAAGTCAGACAAAGTCATCAGGTCATCATTCTCCAGAGTGTGCATTTCTTTTTTGCTGCAGCAACTTCAGAAGTCTGGAAGAAGCCAGTCCCCCTTTCAGACTTCTAGTACTAAGACACCCTGTTCCCAAAAGCTTTCCACTCACAGTCCAGCTGCAGCCACAAGAACAGGAGCAAAGGTCCAGTAAGAGTCTTCATTTTTCTTCCAACTGGGACCTGCAATCTCCAGCCAGGAAAGCTACGTCTATCACCAGGTTATCTCTTCCTTTCCTCCAAAGCACAGTGGTTTCTTAAACTGTCTACCCAGGCATCTGCTTCTGTCTTTAGCTTACTCTTACAGTCAACCAAAAGGACCCTTTCGCATAATCTGCATCAGCAGAGATGCTTCGCCATCTTGTGGTCAGGTCCCCAGCTGGTAAACTAGCTGGTCCAATCCTCTTTTCGCCTGTATCTGTGGGAGATGAACACACAAAACAGCAATAGGTTAAATAAATTAAGTTCTGAGTGTGTTTTCAATCAGAAGTTATGTGGATTAGCAGAAAGCATAGTGGAAGCATAGTGAAAAGGTAGGGTTCAGAATTCCATTGCAACTTCTCAGCACAGTATTGAGTCACTTTTAAATAACTTTGAAGAAGTTACATGTTTCCCACATTTTTTCAACAAGCTAATTCTACTTGAAATCAGGAAAATGCCAATGGATAAATGCATAAAGAAGATGTGGTATATAGGGGCATCTGGGTGGCTCAGTCGGCTAATCATCTGACTCTTGATTTTGGCTCAGGTCATGATCTCAGGGTTGTGGGACTGAGCCCTGCGTGGAGCTCTGTGCTCACCACGGAGTTTGCTTGTCCCTCTCCCTCAGCTCCTGCCCCGACTCTCTCTCTCTTAAAAAAAATAAAATCTTTCAAATAAAAAAGAAGATGTGGTATATATACTATACAATGGAATAGCATTCACCCATGAGATGGAAGGACATCCTGCCATTTGTTACCTGGGTGGCACCTTGGGGGCATTATGCTAAGTGTAATATGTCAGACAGAGGAAGACAAATGCTGTATGATATTACTCATATGTGTAATCTGAAAAAGCCAAACTCATAAAAAAAGAGTTGAATGGTGCTTACCAGGAGCTGGCAGTTAGGGAATTGGGGAGATTTTGTTTAAGGGTACAAACCTGCAACTAGTAGATAAGTAAGTCCTGGAAAGCTAATAAACAGCATAGTGATTATAGTCAATAATACTGCATTATTAACTTCAAAACTGCTAAGAGGCTAGGTCTTCATCGTACTCACCACAAAAAAAGAAATGATAATTATGTGACATGACAGAGGTGTTAGTTAAGGCTATGGTGGTAATCATATTGCAGTATGTAAATATATCAAATCAAAACACTGTACGCCTTAAACTTACACAATGTTATATGTCAATTATATCTCAATCTTTTAAAAACCAGATGGAAGAGATAAATACATCATTTTTACTCATTTTTTTGAGCGTAGCTGACACACAGTGTTACATTAGTTTCAGGTGTACAACGTAGTGATTTGACTAGTTTAAACATTATGCTATGCTTGCCACGGGCATATCTACCATCTGTCAGCACACGCTATTGCAGTACCAGTGACTATATTCCTTGTGCTGTGCCTTTTATTCCCGTGACTTATTCATTCCATAGCTGGAAGACTGTATTTCCCACTCCCCTTCCCCCATGTTGCCCCTCCCCCACCCTCTGCCATCTGGCAATCACCGGTAAATACATCTTGAATGCAGTCACAAATTTCAATATTCACCACCATAACCTTAATCCAGGCTATTATCAACCCTCACCTGAACCGTTGCCATAGTCTTCTAACTGGTTTCCTTACTAGTTCTGCCCTCTACAACCCACTCACTACACAGCAGCAAGAAAGACAGTACTGAAACACAAACTAGATCATGTCGACATGGAGCTCTTATTCAGTCAGTGGCTCTGACATTATACTTAGAATAAAATCTATACTCCTTTCAAAGATCTGCAATATCTGGCCCCAGACTACTTCTCCTATCTTATACTATCTTATACTTCTGATCCTGACTCCCACAAATTAGCTAACTTTGCCTATTTCTTTCTTATTCTTCAAGTCTCAGATTCAAAACCATATTTTTATAAAAACTTGTACATGAATGTTCATAGCAGCATTATTCATCATAGCTAAATGGCAGAAATAGCCCAAATGTCCATCAACTGGTAAATGGATAAACACAATGTGGTATATCTCTATAACGGAACATCATTCAGCCTTAAAAAGGAATGAAATACTGAGACAAGCTACAACATGGATGAATCTGGAAAATAGGCTACAGTGAAGTAAGCCCGACACAAAAGGACAAACATCATATGATTCATTCCACTGATAGGAGGTACCTAGAACAGGCAAATTACTTAATTATATGACACAACTCTGAAGATCTCAAATCTTGATTCTCTTCTTCTACCCACATACTTAAGTACTGAGGGCCATAGAACATGTCCAAGCTAGTTTTGTGCAGTTTCACATTTTAATGCTGGGTGAGTGGACACAGTACAGTAGGTGGAAGGAACAGTCCTGGAAGCAATTCCTACACTAGGAATAGCTAACAGAAACTTAACTATACATAGAAATCACTATAAATCCCGTAAATATATCTCACTTAATGTGTCCTCAACTCAATCTCACCTCAGCCAGATTCCCAAAAATGTCTGAAGCCACTCCAACACCATCTAAAACAAGGGAAAGCCTGATAAGTTAGTATGGGAAAAAACTGGTTCTAACCAATTGCTGTTAAAATAGTTTACTTCTGAAATTTTCACATAAAGAAAATGTGACTGTATTAGAGGACCCCTCCCAGAACTTGGCCTCCATCAGGTTTCATTGGGTCTTGGAAGTTCTTCTTGTCTTTGTGCCATAGTCTTGCCCCACACTTCCCCCATGAGCCATTCCTCCGAGTATGGACTGTGATCCTTCTGAAATATAAATTGGATTAGAATGCCTATTTAAAACCCTTCAAATGGGGGCACCTGGGTGGCTCGGTCGTTAAGCATCTGCCTTCGGCTCAGGTCATGATCCCAAGGTCCTGGGATCGAGCCCTGCATCGGGCTCCCTGCTCCGTGGGAAGCCTGCTTCTCCCTCTCCCACTCCCCCTGCTTGTGTTCCCTCTCTCGCTGTGTCTCTCTCTGTCAAATAAATAAAATCTTAAAAATAAATCTAAATAAATAAATAAAACCCTTCAAATGCTTCCCACTCCATATAGAATAATATATGAACCTAACCATAATGGTATAATGTTACATATGATCGGGCTCCTAACTACCTCTTTAACATATCACCAACCTCTCTCCCCCTCACTACCTTTTGGGAACATCAGTCTTCTTTCACAAATATATCAAATTTCTTCTGCCTAATGGCCATTGTTGCATTTGAAAACTCTTCCTTCTCCCAGGTTTTAGCACCTTGTTTTTGCCATTTTTGTCATTGAAGACAGTTCAAATGTCATCACTCCAGAGAGCTCCATGATCACTCCGATTCTTTTTCACATTACTTTGCTTTATTTTCGTTTTTTAATGTCTTTTTAAAGATCTTATTTATTTATTTGAGAGAGAGAGAGAAAGCATGAGAGAGGGGAGGGTCAGAGGGAGAAGCAGATTCCCCACTAAGTGGGGACCCTGATGCGGGACTCGATCCTGGGACTCTGGAATCATGACCTGACCCAAAGGAAGCCACTTAATCGACTGAGCCACCCAGGCACCCTGTTTTATTTTCTTAATGTCACTTATATTTTGAAGTCATTTATTCAATTGTTTCCTTGTCCTATCTCCCCACAGTAGAATAAAAATTCCATACATACAGGAAACTTGTCTGTACTGTGGAATTAGATATCTTCAACCTTCATACAGTGCCTGTCATGTCACACTACAGAATACATACTTGTTGAGTGAATGCACATTTGGATGATCTTCAAATGAAATAATTTCGACAACTTCTCTCTTAGAAGAAAACAGATCCCTGGTGGCCTGGTAGGGGCTGGTAAGCCCAGGGTTGACTCATGGGATGACCCTGGTCTCATTTGTCTTCTGGCCTCTGCTGCCTGGGTCACTGAGACCTTCTGGGGGTAGCAGTGGGTGCTTCTGTAGAACTGAGGACAATAGGTGAGTCCTCCCTTCATAGGGGACCTCAAACTAGCTTTTCCTTAGATGTCACTAGTGAGAAATTGTCAAAATATGCTTCTTTATTCATTGACTTTTATGAAAACACCCTATTTATCACTGTAAATAATTTGATTTGTAGGTTTCTGAGAAGGTAGTCAGAGTGTAGGGATTAAGAACGTGGGATCTGAAGTCAGATTGCTTCTCTTCCAAGAGTGGGTCTGTGGATTAGGAACTTGGCTATTTGAAGTCATTTACCTTTTTATTTCTTAAGCTTCTTACCCTTGTTGTAAAAAATGGGGGTGGGGACAACACAGCACCTGCATTATAAGGAGTCAAGGAGATGACATGACACTAAAGATGTTTGTACGATGCTCACTGCACATGGTGTTATCTAAACATTATCTACTTGGCTATTATATTGTTACTCAGGACCTCCAGGCACTAAAAGTCATGAGCATAAGCACGGCCAAGTAAGACCAGGCTCGTCTTTACCCTTCTTAAAAGCTGAGCTATGTGTTCATACTAACAGCTGAGTTGTACCAGCAGCACACAACATGGGTGGGGTTCACACCACAGTAACCTATTTAGTGTCTGCTCATCGAAGCTCTAGCTTTGACCCTGAGTTGGGCGTTTCCACTGTTTCCTTAAACATGGATTTGAATCTTGCCATTGTTTTTAGAATCTGTGAGAGCTCCATGTTAGGAGTCAAGGTTTATAATTATAGAGAGAATGAAAAGACTGACAAAATGAATAATGTGCTCTGCTCTGCAAGGCCTCCTGGTGGAAGGGCTGAGGTGCAGGCCCAGCTGCAGTTTGGGTGCAGGCTGCAGATCACCAGGGAGCACTGTGCCTCCACCGCACACAGGTAGGTGGCTGAGTCTTCCAGTTGGGAGGCCGTGATGTGGAGGGTGCTGGACCGTTCCTTAGCATTCACTGTGCAGTTTAACCTTCCACTCTGCTTCATCCCAGAGATTACATAAAACAGTGAGGTGAGGCCGCCGCCCCCGGGATTCTGTCGGAACCACTGCACATAGCTCACTGTGCTAGAAAAATTGCACTTCAGAGTAGAGCTGGCTCCCTCCTGGAGGCTCAGGGCTGAAGGGCTCTGCTCCACCTCCATCCCTCTCACCCCTGTTAGGAAAGAGAAAAACGATGATATCACTGGGGAGTCACTGATGCAGTTTTCAAAACTGTAAAGTATCCAGAGACACACGCCTGAGGATGTAAGAACATCTAGGAGCTCAGCGTCAGCTCCCCCACCACTGAGGGCTGTGGACCACTCCCAGCCCCCACTCACAGCAAACATGGACCCACAGGAGCCCCAGCAGACCTCCGCAGCGTCTCTTCATGATTCCTTGTGTAGTTGTTTAGTTACCAACACCCCTACTGTGCAGAGTTTAGAGGCTTGGGTCCAAAGAAATTGTGTTGTTACAGCCAATCCATTCCACCAGAACCCCTGAGCCCCAATGACACTCACACTCGAGCTTTGTCATTTTGCTTCTTAACAGGAAACTCCACCCATGATGGCCCAGCCCTGGCTGAGTGTGTAAGGTTTCTCGGGGGTGTGGGTGTGTTGGGGGTGGAGGATTCAGGCTGGACTGGGCAGAGGAGGCACTAAAGGAAGATATCCAACTTTCCCAGTCTTTCTGTTTTGTTTTTCAGAACTGTTTTAGGTGTAGGAAGTCTGAACAGAGGGTAGGAAAAGTGAGATGGCAACTCAGACAGAAACAGGGGCCTCGTCTGGTCAGTACATCCTGGAAGATCGTAATTGCAGGGAGGCTGCTTTCTTTTTTTTTTTTTTTAAGTTTTTGTGTGGGGTGTTTTTTTTTTTAAAGAGTTTATTTATTTATTTGAGAGAGAGAGAATGAGAGATAGAGAGAACGAGAGGGAAGAGGGTCAGAGGGAGAAGCAGACTCCCTGCCGAGCAGGGAGCCCGATGCGGGACTCGATGCGGGACTCGATGCGGGACTCGATCCCGGGACTCGATCCCGGGACTCCAGGATCATGACCTGAGCCGAAGGCAGACGCTTAACGACTGAGCCACCCAGGTGCCCCAGGAGGCTGCTTTCTAAACAAGAATAAACACACGTAGTTTAACAGAGAATGCGAGAATTTATTTATATGGAATATCTAACAAAGGAAAACTGTTTCACGGTACATATCATTTTGTTAACCCCCTTTGTTAGATAAGTAAATACAAATGAAAGAAATTAAAATCATTTTGTAAATCTAGAAAACACAGATTTGTGTTTATACCTGAACATAGTATATGTCCTACAATAAGACTTCAACTGGTAGTAAAAGAAATAGGACAAGTATAGGATGGCCACCTTGGTCTCAAAAAGTTCCCAGCCCCCTGCCTTCCCACCCAACCCTTTCCCTTCACGGCATGAGACCCACACAACTGAATCCACTTGTGTGAACATGAGGCGCACACTGTGCGGTTCAAACAGAGTGTTTCTCCTTTCCCTCCCCATCTTACCTTACATCTCTCCCTTTTCTCCTCTCTCTACTTCTATTCCTCAGTTCCCTCATTTCTTTATCTCAGAGGAGATACGGGAGAAGAAATTTTATCAGTGGTATTGGAGTCATTTCTAAGTCAGTGGAGTAGAAGTGTGTTTCAAAAATGTTTAGTTATAAAAATTAAGAAAAAAAGTAAAATATAAATGTTTTCTACTGGAACCTCGAGCCCACTTGGCTCTAACAGATTCCTACTCTCGACTGTGCTCCAGGAATCATCTCTGTCCTATTAGCACAGTCCAGGCCCCCCTCAACCTGATCCATTGACAGATTTATGGAGATCAGAGCTCCATCTCTTTGAGATTATATTAAAACGGAAGAGCTGAGTAAATGACAGAAACTTTCAGGAAATATTTTCCCTGTATGCTTAGTGATTTCGTTTTATCACATTTTCCTCAGTCCCTTCCTCTAAGGTTAACCTTCATCTTTCCATTCAGTTTTCCAAATGGAAACAGATGGAATTATCTAGGATCTTAAGGAAAGTTGCTCAGTTAAGGGGGAGGCCTAGAGTGCCCCCTAATGGATTAAAACCGTCAGATGTAGACTGTCATGGTACTCTCTTGTCTGGTCCCAGGTCAGATGGCAATCCCCCCACAAAACCCGTCCCTGACACTGTCCCACCTGAAGTGATTCTCCGAGGAAGTTCCAGTCTCCAGTCTGTTGGAGCCCTTGTGTTTCTCTCATGAATTGTCCTCTCATCATCAATCCTGAATCTTTGAAGATTACTACCATGTCTGCACAAGAGCTAAGCAGTTTAGTCCCTTCTGTTCCTCTTGTCTTTATAGAACATGAGATCTTACTGAAAATGCCCCAGCTTGGTCCCTTGAACCACTGAAAGCCTCACATTCTCTAGAAGTTTGTGTTCAGCTCCCCCTGCAGTCCCAGGCACTGTGTCACTCACAGCACAGAAGTACTTGGCCGCATCGCTCCCATGGGCTGAGGGTTTCCTCAGGTGGAAGGAGGTTTCAGTCTTCCTAAATTCAGCCTCGAAACCTTTGATGCCTTTAACCAGAGTGTCCCCTGAAAAGTACTGGAGGAGAAGCTGGAGGCCTTGGTTGGGGTACTGCACGTACCAGTAGAGATACGGTTGAACAAGAGATGAGTAGTTGCACCTCAGCTCCAAAGCAGCTTCTTCAGAGACAGTGACGTGGGCATCGGGCTGGGTCACCGACTGGGCTCCGGTTCCCCCTGAAACATCAATGCTGAGTCAGTGAGACCAGGACAGACTTACCTATTAAGAGGAGTTGTCTCTATTCAGAGCAGTTGTAATACAGTTCTTGGCTGAAATTGAATTTTACTCACTCAGGGAAAAAAGTATCATAAGCACTGAGACAGGAGCCAAGGTCATGGCTGAGCAATGAAGAAGCCGTAGGATCCTTTTTGAAGATCTTCCCTGAGCCGGAAGGAATGTGGCTGAGTAAACAGCACCCTTGGAACAAGGAAGAATGTGTATGGTCAGTGCTTCAGAATCTTGCATAAGCACGTTCCAGAGAGTTTGGAAGAGTCTCTTGCTTGACAAATCTGACTTCTAAGTTCTTCAAAGGTCACTGTCTGCAAAGGGCGGGCTGCATCTGGACTCCTCAGTGGACTCTGGGAAGGAGGAGCGAAAGAAATGATGCTGGTCTTCAACTCTAATTCTAGTTTGTGCAACATCGCCCTCTGGAGGCCAAACAGAGGTAATTCTTCTAGTAAGCCTTGCCCTGTCCCTTGCTATTTCACGCATCATTAGAGAGCGATTCAGAAAGGAACAGGCAGAATGCATAATCAAGAACTGGGAACTTTAAGCCAACAAAAGTTGAAAAGTAAAAAAGAAGAAGGTAGGTTCTTCTCAGTAGATAAGTAATTAAAAGAACATTTAAAAATGAGAAAATGAAAGTATGTTGTTCCTTTCCACAAAAGTAAAAATAAAGGTGATTAAAAACTGCAGAGAGGAAAATGTACAAGAAAGGGGTGATAAAAATGTGAAATTATTTTAAGTAACTTAGAGAATTTAGAAAAAGAAAAACCAATTAATGATGCTAGGAATATTTTTTTTTTCTGGCTATGACATTGGCTTTTTTTTTTTTTTAAGTAATCTCTACACCCAACATGGAGCTCAAACTTACAACCCAGAGATCAAGAGTCCCATACTCTACCGACTGAGCCAGCCAGGCGCCCCAACATTGGCTGTCTAGAGTAGGAAATGTTCTCTGTACATTACCTTACATAGAGAGGAATGAACACACCGACTAACATGCTGGACCAGTAGGTAGAGGCTATGGATCTTATTTAAAAGACAGAAGTAAAGAGTAATATAGCCATCAAATATAATATAAATGAGCTGCAATGTCGGCATTCATTGTGGGAAACAAATGGATAGTAACTAAATTTAATTAAGCAGTGAGTTTTCCTGTTTTTCATCATTTCATCTAAAGTTTAGGTCAAATATGGATAAATTTCTATAAAATCTAAGTTAAGAAGTTAGGCACAACCAATGAGACTTGGTAAGAGTGATTAATTTGTCCTGAAACCCTAGGCCCTTCACCTGCCTCCAGCCTATAAGAGAAGTTGAGAGATGTAGAAAGGAAGAGAGAATTCTTTGAAAAGTATTCATAGATAGGGCTCTGGGGCATTTCCTCTGTCTTCCTCCTAAGAAAGAGAATATTGTCTCCTCCGAGCTATGTGGAATAGCACCAGAACCCCTGAGAAGGCTGGGGAGAAATTGTGTGTGCACATGTGAGTCTGGAAACGCATCTGAGTAAGGCATGCTGCGTGTCTGTAATGTGCTTAGTGCGGTGATGAGACCTAAGCTGGAGCCCTGCTCTCATGAGTCCTTAATGAATACTTCTGCTCTGCTCACTCTGATGGAAGTCGTAATACTAAATCAGAACAGGGTTGCATACTTTGATAAACTACTGACTGCCGGAAACCCAGACAAAAACTCATCCTGGTCTCTGTAATTATACAAAGGTCTGAACATAATCATTTATTTACACAGACTGTCTTCAGCCTGGAGGCAGAGAGTTACCCATCCATCCTGGGAGTCCAGTCACCAATCATTCCATGAGCCATCATTTATCTACTTGAACTTTGAAAGCCATGCACAAAAAAATCATGTGATCTTTCTGCAGAGAAACAGCTATTCAATTTATTGATTTTTTTTTTTTAGTCAGAGATAACAAGACCAAGAGTTTTATCTCCCCCCAAAAGTTCTTATATTTCTTTAGGTCTTCTTCAATTTATAAAGAGTCTGAACCCACAAGATTTTATGTCATCCTCCAGTTTTATAGGGTTGGCAGATCAGGTTTCACAACCTCATTAGACAGAAATGACAACACAGGATATTGATAGCATTAGTCTGGCAGGTATTGATTAAGTGCAGGACCTTTAATGTGATATTATTTTTATTTTAAAGATTTTATTTATTTATTTACTTACTTATTTGAGAGTGCACACGTGAGGGGGGGAGAGGAAGAGAGAGGGGGAGGGACAGAACCTCAAGCAGACTCCATGCTGAGCATGGAGCCCAACATGGGGCTCAATCCCAGGACACTGAGATCATGACCTAAAGCAAAATCAAGAATTGGATGCTTAAGTGACTGAGCCACCCCTAGTGTGGTATTATTTTAACCTCATAATAACCCTGGAAGATAGTATTATGATCTCCATTTTATAGAGGAGATATCGAAGCTCAGATACCATTAAGTGTTTGACCAAAGAGTAACATCTGAGATTGAACCCCAGGAATGCCTACCTCCACAGCTTATTTGTTTTCTACTCTGTTTTGTTACCCGAGGGCAAGTAGCAAAGATGAAATACAACTGGAAATCGAATTCACTGTTTTTAATCCCACGGCTCTTTCTACCACCCCTCAGTGGCTATTATTTCAAAGTGTTCAACATGCAGACTCTCATTTATAAAACTAGAACTTAAAATTCAACCTAACCGTGGTGATTGCTCATAGTCAGTGACTCCTTGAAAGAACATGGACCATACTCCTGGCCCCTCTATCTCAAAGACAGGGCTCTTTTCCTCCTAACTACAACCAAGGCATCACCCAGCTGAGATCCCATGAACAAGAGTAAGATGAAACACCAATGCGGATAGAAAATTTTTGAAGATTTTTCTGGGCCAGATTCCACCTATAATTTCCTTTCATGGATCAGTGATCCGGAATAGTCTAATGTCTTCCTTAGATAATCACACACAGCCTCTCAGCTATGATATGGATATCTACTTTCATAAGAAACATTACAGAGATTCCCCTCTACCCCACCCTCTCAAGTCTCAAGTCAGGGGTGTGGCTGGACTCTCTGCGGCTGGTTTGGGTAGAGGCTCCAGGGACTTAGGAGTCACTGTAAATCTGCTACACAGACATAGGTGTCTTAGTCTCCAGGCTTCAAATCTGTGATGTGCAGGAAGGCATGTTTCTTGTCTTTGTTCAAATGCTGTGAATCTCCTTTCCTCGTTTACTCCATGTGAGATTATGGGAACCAGAAACTCAGGGCTTTTTCCAGGATATTATCTATACCACATGTAGTACAGGGAAGCATGGTCTTCTAAAGTGCACTTGAGAGAAAGGCTGGCTATATCCTGAGCATTCAGTGACCCAGGACGCTGCTTCACCTTCAGCAGGCTCCTCACCCCTGTTTAGAAAGATGTCAGCCAACAGAGATGAGTTTATGGGCTCTAATGCTCTGTAACTTTTGTTTTCCCATAATACTACTTCTCCACCAAACCCTAAGATGAGCTAGATGGAAACACTCTCCAATCCGATGGACTATCACTCTCAATAGAAAATGCTATCAAATATTGCTTTCCCCGTTGTCAAAATCAGAGACAACCCCCACCAAAATAATAATAATAACAACAACAATAATAATAATATCCTTACAGTCCTGATGAAGCCGCAGGAACACTAACAAGATTCCCAGGAACTTTGTAAGTATTCCTGTCTCCCTTTGGCCCCCAAAGGACCCAACTCTGGGAAGTGATCATGACTCACAATCTCTGTTTCTGCCTCATATATTGTAAAAATAGTCCATCCTACCCATCAGAATTTTAAAACTCTCCCCATCCCCTCCTCTCCATCTCCATTCTCCTTGCCACGCAACCCACACCAGGAGAGTGAGACAAAAGAAGAGAGAGAGGAGCAACAAAGAGAGGGAGAGATCTAAACACAGAGGAGACTTGGAAACCTTCTCACAGATGCTTCAAAATGGCCAAGGAAGTGTGCACAATTTGTATGACTATATATAATAATTTGATGGAGGCTAAGTTTCTCAAAAGCCAAGAGGCATGTCATCCATGTTGTGTGCAGTGTTCGTGTAAGGGTATGTAGTGGTGTGTGCATAGTGCATGCGCGCATGCGAGTGTGTGTGTGTGTAAGAAACGGAAGGGCACCAGTAAGCTAAGCAACAGTAGTATGAATACCATAGATTGCCTCATTCTGTATGCTTGAGCAGCTCAGGGATGACGTGCCCTGAGACACCTGGCACATAAATGGTAATCTTCTACCTAGAGAAATATAGGACCCCACAGCCAGCCCTCGACATGTTGGGTAAAGAGTGATGCTAGCAGGCAAGATTCCAGACCCCAGTCCAGGCCACATCCCAGTTCCTTTTAATCCCAAAGTAACTCACCCAAGATCAGCACAGTCACTCTTGTCACCTGCTTCATATTCCAGGTATAAACAAGGACCTAGGGTCTAGGCTCTGTTGTGGAGTCTGAGCCTGGACTGGGATACAAACTGGGAAAGAGGCACAGTAGCAATAACCAGAGCCCACCCTGTCAGCTTTCACCCGGGGCTGTCCCCAGCAGCAAGCCAAAAGCAGGGGCAGCGCCTCCTCAGAATGAGCCTCCCCTCAAGGTTCAACTGAGCACTCAGGAAGAATAAAAGATAAAAGTTTGCAGGGGCGCCTGGGTGACTCAGTCGGTTAATCGTCCACCTTTGGCTCAGGTCATGATCTCAGGGTCCTGAGATCGAGCCCAGGGTTGGGGTCCTTGCTTCTCCTTCTCTCTGCCCCTCCCTACTGCTCATTCTCTCTCTCTCTCTCTCTCTCTCTCTCTCTCAAATAAATTAAAAAAATCTTAAAAAAGAAAAAAAGTAAGAACTTCCAGCACAACAGCATTTGTGAAACCCACAACTTGGATTTCTTTTTAGATCTTTGCTAAGGTATAACTCCTTATAGATTTGGTCTGAATGAAGCAAATACATCAGAGGGTAGAATCCACTGGGCTCCTTATTCCCCATCACTTTTCTATAGTCTCAGAAGGTGGTCATTGACTGTAGTCAGTCTGATATTCATAAAGCTGAGATTAACCCCCCTGACCTGGAACTATATGCCTGGAAATCTTCCCCATTGGTCTTATCCAGCCAGACGAACAGAGAACGCTAATCTTATTCCACAAAAGAGCACATGAGCCCATCTGAACTGGACATTTCATCTCCTGACACCCTAGTGTCCTTTTATAATCTAAGTCCACATTTAACATCTGCTTCTCAGTCTTCACTTAACAAATGTAAAACAGGGGACCAGCTCCCTCACTAATCCCTACCGACCAGTGAGAGTAGGGCATTTGAGGTAGAATCATACACCTTACCAGGGAGGAATGAGGTGAGGAAGAAGAGGCACACAAGTTCAGAATCAGACAGACTTAAATCTAAATCCTAGCTCTGCCGCCTTTTGACCTTGGACAACTCACTCTTCTGATTTCTTCATCCCCTTCCTTTTCATCTGAATCACATGCAAAGTACCATGTCCAGTAGAAAGTAATTGTACAGGATTATATACATGATTTTTTTAAATGTCATTCACTCTTCCTTCAAGACATATCCAATATAAATTCAATAATAGTAACACACACACACACATATACCCACAAAACAAACAAACAAAAAACACTATTTGGGAAAAGAGACAAATCCAAAAGACACATACTGTTAATTGCATCAGCCAACTGCAATAATCAAAACATGTTAGATACTCAAATGAATGTGTTGTGAGTCCTTTGCTCATGTAACATGGGAATGGAAAATCACTAGAAAATATTTAGGAGGTGCCTCTTTTAGGTCTAGAATTGCCCGATGTATTCTGAGTGAACAGTTTCTCCATTTTCCCAAGTAAAAGATCAGTGAGTGCTGATGACTTCTAATAACATTTTGACAGAGTAGATATCACAAGTTATGGAATAAATAACCAGCTTGGTGCAGCTACCCTGGAAAACAGTTTGGAATTTCCTCAAAAAGTTGAAAATAGAGCTAACCTTTGACCCAGCAACTGCACTACTGAGTATTTATCCCAAAGATACAAATGTAGTGATCCAAAGGGGCACCTGCACCCCAATGTTTATAGCAGAAATGTCCACAATAGCCAAACTATAGAAAGAGCCCAAATGTCCATTGACAGATGAATGGATAAAGATGTGGGGGGCGCCTCGGTGGCTCAGTCGGTTAAGCGTCTGCCTTCAGCTCAGGTCATGATCCCAGGGTCCTGGGATTGAGCCCCATTTCAGGCTCCCTGCTCAGTGGGGAGTCTGCTTCTCCCTCTCCCTCTGCTCCACCCCCCCCACCGTGCTCTCTCTCACTCATGTTCTCTCTCTCTCAAATAAATAAATAAATAAAATCTTAAAAAGACTTGGTACACACACACACACACAATGGAATACTACTCAGCCATCAAAAAATGAAATCTTGCCATTTGCAAGGACATGGATGGAACTAGAGGTATTATGCTAAGCAAACTAAGTCAATCAGAGAAATACAATTATCATATGATCTCACTCAGATGTGGAATTTAAGAAACAAAACAGAGGATCATAGGGGAAGAGAGGAAAAAATAAAACAAGATGAAATCAGAGAGAGAAACCATAAGAGACTCTTAATCATAGGAAAACTGAGGGTTGCTGGAAGGGAGGGAGGGTGGGGGAATGGGGTAACTGGGTGATGGACATTAAGGAGAGCACGTGCTGTAATGAGCACTGGGTGTTATATAAGACGGATGAATCACTGCCCTCTACCTCTGAAACCAATAATATATTATATGCTAGTTAATTGAATTTAAATTTTAAAAATACGTAAAAAAAATAGTAAAAAATAAATAAAGAACCAGCTTGCCCTCGGTAGCAAGTAGAGGAAAAAGGAAGTATTTATGAGGGAACTAAAAATGCTAGAACACCTTGTACAGAAATAAAGCATAAAAGGTTTACACTTTTAATTACGGGCTCCTGGGTGGCTCAGTCGTTAAGCATCTGCCTTCAGCTCAGGTCATGATCCCAGGGTCCTGGGATCAAGTCCCACATCGGGCTCCCTGCTCATCAGGAAGCCTACTTCTCCCTCTCCCACTCTCCCTGCTTGTGTTCCTGCTCTCGTGCTCTCTCTCTCTCTCTCTGTCAAATAAATAAATAAAATCTTAAAAAAAAAAAGGCAACTAATTACAACAGTGATCCCATGTGGTAACTATACTTGGACAAAAGAAATGTTTCCCAAAAGTCAATAGGTCTCAGACCCTGCAACTTATGGAACATTATACTTCTTCGTTAAACACAGTAGCAGGCAGTTTGGCTTGAAGTTTATTTTATGCAGTGGAAAAAACCTTGAATGAGGAGTTAGACAAACTGGATTGTAAGCGATTCTCTGAATTTGCTAGTTGCACATCACATTTTGTGCAAAACACTATTCTCTTCATTTCTCTGAGAGAGATTACAAAAATCAATTAAATGAGCATAGAAGGTTCTTTCTAAACCATAGTGTTCTATACAAATGCAAACTACGTTTAACATAGGAAATCACAAGACCAAAAGGATATTACAGGTCAACAAACGTTATCTTGATATTTCTGTGTTGCTGTTATCTCACTTGGGAGAATGTTACTGGGTTTCAAGCAATTAGAGGAAGAAAGACTAGACGTTTTCCCATGTATCAGTCTTTGGAATGAAAGTAATCATTAACCGTTGTGGTGTTATGGGTTGAATTGTGTCCTCCTCACCCCAAAAAAAGATATGTTGGAGTCTTAATCCCTAGCACCTCAGAATGTGACCTTTTTAGAGATAGGTCAGGAGAAGTTAATCATGTTTTTTTTTAAGATTTTATTTTTAACTCATCTCTACACCCAACATGAGGCTCAAACTTACAACCCCACAATCAAGAGTAGAATGCTGAGCCAATCAGGTGCCCCCAGAAGGAATCAAGTTAAATGAGGTATTTGTGTGGACTTTAATCCAGTACGACTGGCATTCTTATTAAAAGGGGAAATTTGGACACAAAAACAGACACGAATAAAAGGAAAACAATGTGAAGAGACACGGAGAGGAGACGGCTGCCTACAAGCCAAGGCGAGGAGCCTGGAACATATCCTTCCTTACAGCTCTCAGGAGGAACCAGCCTTCACAACACCTTGATCTCGGACTTTAAGCTTCTAGAGCTATGAGATAATACCCTCTGTTGCTTAAGCCCCACAGTTTGTAATACTCTGTTATGGCAGCCCTAGCAAACTAATACATGGTACTAATACTTATGTTTGATATTATATATATATACTCCTTTGGGAAACATTTTTTGTTTTCAAAAGATCTGAGTAAACACAGGAGTGTATCATATGCATTAACGTTGTTTGTTATATATATTATAGTAGAAATTAAAACCATTGTTAAAGCAAATTTTAGAAAGCTCTGAAGTTAAGATAGAAAACTGTGTCCCAAAGAAAAAGAAAACTGTGTCCCATAGGAAGAGCCACCAACCAGAGGATATTTAAAAATTTTTTAAAGTGAGTTTTTTCAGGTTATTAAAATAATGAATCCTAAACATAGAATTTGGAGCATATGGAAAAGTATAAAAAAATAACAATCATGTATAATGCCATGCCCCAGCAACATCACTGACAATGTTTGGGTATACTTCTTTTCAGTCTTTAGTCGATGCATAAATATATTTTTTAAAGATTTTATGTATTTATTTGAGAGAGAGAGCACAAGCAGGGGGAGTGGCCAGCAGAGGGAGAGGGAGAAAGAGAATCTTAAGCCGACTCCCCGCTGAACTCAGATCCCAATGCAGGGCTCTATCTCAAGACCCCGCGATCACAACCTGAGATGAAATCAAGAGTCGGACATTCAACAAACTGAGCCACCCAGGCACCCCTCTAAGGTCTTTTTAATAAGGGCACCAATCTCATTCATAAGGGCCCCACCCTCATGACTTAATCACCCCCCAAATGCCCCACCTGTTAACGCCATTACACTAAGGATTAGGTCTCAACACATGAATTTGTGGCAGAGAGTCTGTAGTAGTGACCTAAGTATCTGATGGCTATGCCACTCTCAACATCCACTTTTATTTTGGGTCTTAGATATATTTTTACATATACAACAATCCTTTCAATTATCTCAATTTTATGAATTAGGAGACAAAGCACATAGAGTATAAATGGCTTATCCAATGTCATATATTTACATAAAAGAGGGGGTAAAAAATGAATATTATGAGGAGAAACTCTACTGAATTACTAGTTTTGCCTAAAGGTTACCTGGTTATAAGGATTATTTTCCAACAGGCATAGGGAAAAAAGAACACTAGGGCTAACTTCCCTCCTAAAAGTAAAACAGACCAACGACCAGGGCCGAACGAAGAAACAGAATGTCTAAGGAAACATAGTTGCTCCCTCCCAGCCACCTCAGAAAATGGGGAAAAATATACATTCCCCTTCCCTCCATGACCTTCCTCCCATCACACCACACAACAAAAACAAACATCTAAGAGCTAGTCTGACCCTGGAGACTCTTCCTGAAAAGGAACTATTCTGGAGAGTTGTGTGTCTTTGACCAAGAAATAGTTCTGTTTGGGTAAGGAAATGGTATTAACATTTTTCAAGTCTGGGCAATGGCTAGATAGGAAGCTTTTGTTCACCATTGTATCCCCAATCACTAGAACGATGCCTGGAATACAGTGGACATGCAACAAATAATCGTTGAATGAACAGGTCAATGAATGAAGGAGTTATGATTGTGTGAACATCCTTCTTTCCCTTGTAGGACTTGCATAAAGCCACCTCAAAGTCTCAAAGGCAAAAACAGATCACGGAACCAGGTTGCCCAGTGTAGTATGCTGAGAATAGCCTTCTGGGCTCCCTTTGGAGCAAAACAGTTGAGGGCTTACCTGGAGGTATGGCAACTATATATTTAAGCCTAAAATATGGACATGGTTTAATGAACACAATGTATGTTGGGCAATAATGATATACAACACAACCACCCTGAAACACGAGCAAGCAATGTCCCTGCTCTGAGTCCTGCACTCTAAAAGGCTCCACCCTGGCCATCCTCCACGGGCTCCCACTCTACTCCCTGTGAGAAAACCACAGGGCCAAGGACCATGGCCCTCTGGAGTCTAAGAACCTCTTCCAGACCATGCCCTGGGTACCTGGGATCCCAGAATTCCCTGCACACATGTCCCCAGATCCACTTTTAAGATCTGCATGGACCTCTTCCAAGGACCATCTTCCCAGAAACAGATATCCCACCTAGGTACACAGCCCTAGGCCCAAGGGGTGGCCAAGGGATGGCTGTTTGCAGAGAATGTAGACATGTGGACTAAGCTGTCCACATCCTTGTGTATAAAGAAAGCCCTTCAAGATATGGGGTGGAGTTAGGGATAGAAGAAGAAGGGGAGTCGGGGCGCCTGGGTGGCTCAGTCAGTTAAACGTCTGCCTTCGGCTCAGGTCATGATCCCTGGGTCTTGGGATCAGAGTCCCACATCGGGCTCCCTGCTCAGCGGGGAGTCTGCCTCTTCTTCTCCCTGTGCTCTTCCCTCATTTCATACTGTCTCTCTCTCTCAAATAAAACAATAAGACCTAAAAGAGAGAAAGGAAGAAAGAAAGAAA
>NW_027397070.1:609490-680716 GCF_003265705.2 Callorhinus ursinus | reverse complement strand
AAGAAAGAAAGAAAGAAAGAAAGAAAGAAAGAAAGAAAGAAAGAAAGGAAGGGAGTAGATCACACTGTGTAAGCCAGAGGCTTAAGGGCAACCCTCCTTGAAGCAATACACTCCAGCACAAAACTATAAGAATAAAGGGTTCAAAACTGAGGGTTGCTGGAGTGGTCGGGGGTGGGAGGGATGGGGTGGCTGGGTGATAGACATTGGGGAGGGTATGTGCTACGGTGAGCGCTGTGAATTGTGCAAGACTGTTGAATCACAGATCTGTACTTTTGAAACAAATAACGCAACATATTTTAAGAAAAAAGAAAAAGAAGAAGATAGCAGGAGAGGAAGAATGAAGGGGAGTAAGTCAGAGGGGGAGACGAACCATGAGAGATGATGGACTCTGAAAAACAAACTGAGGTTTCTAGAGGGGAGGAGGGTAGGGGGATGGATTAGCCTGGTGATGGGTATTAAAGAGGGCACATTCTGCATGGAGCACTGGGTGTTATGAACAAACAATGAATCATGGAACACTACACCAAAACAAATGATGTAATATATGGTGATTAACATAACAATAAAAAATTTAAAAAAAATAAAAAGAATAAAGTGTTCAAAAACAGATCCAGGTATATATGGGAATTTAGTGTACTATAAACGTAGTATATCAAATCTATGGGGCAAGAGGGAATTTTTCAATAAGTGGTGTTCCTACTATTGACTATGCATTTGGGAGACATAAATGTAAGCCCCTATGTAAAAGTTAATTTCTTTTGGGACATACTCCTTTTAATCATGTGATTCAAATCAAAGATGCTAACGTCTCACAGAGACATCTGTCCAGCCACTCATTAACTGGCCAAGTGTGCAAGTCAAGCTGGGCTAATCCTAGCAGCGCACACCCACAGCCACTGCTGGTTAGTCCAGGGAAGAACACGTGACTCACAGAGTCAACCAGAGCCCTTCCCAAGATATTCTAAATTGGGGGGGGGGGCATCAAGTTCAGTCCCTCAAGGGCATATATAAGATGTGAGCAGAGGAGGCAGAAGCAGCCTACATGTTTATTTTTTTTTAATATTTTATTTATTTACTTGACAGTAAGAGACAGTGAGAGAGAGAACACAAGCAGGGGGAGTGGGAGAGAGAGAACAGGCTTCCCGCAGAGCAGGGAGCCCAATGCGGGGCTTGATCCCAGGACCCCAGGATCATGACCTGAGCCGAAGGCAGCCGCTTAACGACTGACCCACCCAGGCGCCCCGCAGCCTACATGTTTAAATTCTCCTTTGATTCAAATTCTCCTTGTAGTATGACCTCACTCTCTCCTTCTTTCACAGCTAGGCTACCCCCTCTTCCTCATCTCACATAACATGTTGTGCAGTCCTCTATCTTGGCGCTTGCCAAACTGTTTTGAGTTGTTGGTTTGCTCGTCCTACAACCAGCACTCTTCTTGGCAGGAACCATCCAGGAGTTAGAGCTACCCTATCGCTGAAATCAGTCTCATACCCTCAGGGAGCCTCCAGGCTGGCAGAGAAGTGGAGCCATCGGGCCCCGCACTCGAGAGGCAGACTGCCTGGGAGTCAGTTTGCCATTTAACAGTTTTGTGACTCAAGTGAGAACTTAAATTCTCTGTGCCTTAGTTCCCTCATCTGCAAAGCAAAGCTCATGATAACAGTTGCAAGATTACATAGGTTCGTAATGTCTGGGATCACACCTGGCACGTTGAAATCAATGATAATTTCTTTCACCGACTTGTCATCAGGGCTCAGCACAGTACTGAGCACATAAGGATTCATAAACATTTGTCTAATGAACGTGGCTTGAAATTTGTAGGGTTTTTTTAAGATTTTATTTATTTATTTGAGAGAGAGAATATGAAAGAGCACAAGCAGGGGGATCGGCAGAGGCAGAGGGAGAAGCAGGGAGTCCAACACGGGGCTCGATCCCAGGACCCTAGGATCATGACCTGAGCCGAAGGCAGATACTTAATCAACTGAGCCACCCCTTGAAATTGTAGTTTAGTTTTAATGAGTGACATATCCTAAAACCACACCACCCTCTAGTGGAGGGACATAAAGGCTTCGGGAAAAAGTTCCAGGGTGGTACTCAAGGGTTTGTGCTCAGCTGCCCCCACCGCCCCCACCACTGTGTCTGCCACCGCACAGAAGTACACAGCAGAGTCGCTCCGGAGGACAGATGGTTTCTTCAGGTGGAAAGAGGTTTGGCTGTTATTAAATTCAGCCTCAAAACCGTAGCTCCCTTTAACCAGGTTGTTCCCGGTGATGTATTTCAGAAGGAACTGGAGACCTTGGTTGGGATACCGGACGTACCAAAAGAGATAAGGGTTTCCAGAAACTGAATAGGTACAATTCACAGTCAGTGGATCCCCTTCAGCAACAGTGACCTGATCTGGCTGCGACACCGACTGAGCTCTCAGTCCACCTGGAAATGAATCCACACTCTATCAGTGAAGCTGCTGAAAAGCGTGTACGCGGGTAATACAAGCGGTAAATGGGGAAAGAATAGTACTCATTCAGTGTGAAGAGAATCCCAAGTGTGGAGATGCGCGCAGAGGCCATGGTTTATGCTGAGCTGCCCACCTCCGCCGGAGATAAATTCCCACTCCGGAGAACAGGCTCTCGAAGAGGGACCAGCGCCCCTGCGTCAGCACAGGGTTTCTTCTCTGGGGAACCCTTGGCTTCCTGGCACCTGTGTCTTCATTCTGTTGAGCAAGCTCTTGGCCCAGACTCCTCAAAGCTCTGTGGGGAGCCAGACTGCTGCTCTTCTTGCGCCTGGGACAAGCCTCACACTGCAGCACCCCCTAGCTCCCACACACAGAGCCGGGTAACCTCAGTGTCAGGTAGCCAGAGCTTCCAGATCTTACCACACAACCAGACCTATCTGGATGTTCACATTTTCCGTGAGCCACAGAGGGAGAATTTGGCGTTCAAGGAGAAGAAACAGAAGTGTGTGAATCAAAGTAGGAAAAAAAATACATGTTGAATGGACCAAGCTTTAAATGGTTTATGCTCTATTAAGATAGCATAAGAGACAGATGGGAAATAGAATTTTTTAATAAGAATGGGGAAAATAAATAGAAAAGAGAAGGAAAAGCATAGCTTTGGGTGAAGACGGAAAGAAAAAGAAAAATGAGAGAGAAGAAAAGGCAAAATAGGAGAAGAAAGCAAAGCAAGAGAAGAGAAATAACAAAGAGAAACTTGTTCTCTTCAGAAGTAATTCAGGGGCGCCTGGGTGGCTCAGTTGTTAAGCATCTGCCTTCGGCTCAGGACGTGATCCCACGGTCCTGGGATCGAGGCCCACATCGAGCCCCACATCGGGCTCCCTGCTCGGAGGGAAGCCTGCTTCTCCCTCTCCCACTCCCCCTGCTTGTGTTCCCTCTCGCTGTCTCTCTTTCTCTCTGTCAAATAAATAAAATCTTTAAAAAAAAAAAAAAAAAGTAGAGACAGCTTCTATATAAACCTCTTTTTAAAATATTTTATTTCTTTATTTGACAGAGAGAGGGGGAGAGCACAAGCAGGGGGAGCAGCAGGCAGAGGGAGGGGGAGAAGCAGGCTCCTTGCTGAGTAGGAAGCCTGATGTGGGGCTCAATTCCAGGACCTTGAGCTCTTGACCTGAGCCGAAGGCAGATGCTTAACCTACCAAGTGTGAGGTGCCCCTATGTAAACCTCTTTGACTGAAAACTAACTCAGTTTTGTTTTCTAGGTTGGGACTGTTGGGAGCCCTCCCCATAGGACCTTTAATTAAAGATTCACACAAAATGAACTTGAACTTTGTCTTTAAATATTTTTAGCGAGAGATAAGGAAGGGATGGTGTTATACACACCTCCTGGCAGAGTTGTCCTATTAAACAGTAGATTATAAAGGCAATAAGAAAAGCCCTCAATGAAGGAGTTGAAAAATCAAGATTTTCCACATGGAGAGGCTGTTTAGAACAGAGTTCAAAAAAAGTGCATATTGAGTAAAGATCGATGGTTAACTGGGCTTGCGGTATTATGATGATAAAATGCTCATTTTAATGGGAGAAGAGAATAAAGTTTTTTACTAAAAATGCCACAATAACAGTAGAGCAATGGTTCAATAAATCCTATTGAAATGAAACAAGGAGGGGTACCTGGGTGGCTCAGTCATTAAGCATCTGCCTTCTGCTCAGGTCATGGTCCCAGGGTCCTGGGATCGAGTCCCGCATTGGGCTCCCTGCTCCGCAGGAAGCCTGCTTCTCCCTCTCCCACTCCCCCACTTGTGTTCCCTCTCTCACTGTGTCTCTCTCTGTCAAATAAATAAATAAAATCTTAAAAAAAAAAGAAAAGAAAAAGAAATGAAACAAGGAAGTATCAATATAAAGAAAATGTTCCTCTGATTTGCCTTACTTTCCCTTTAAATAATGTCCAAATAAACCATATATTTCAGAAAGAGGATAGAAAATCTTTGCTTTGAATCAGGAAGAGAAGTGGATCATAGTTGTTTCTGAAAGTTTTGCTAAGTATCTCATATTTTAATAGTTTAAACCTTGACCTTATGATAATGTCTTTCTTTGGAATATGTAAATTATCTTCAGAGTACTCATCTTCAAGCCCCAGAAGGCCTGTGATGAATAAGAAACATCTAATAAATTTCTCTTTCTGCCTAGAGCCTAAGATGAGTGTTAAACTTGTGTCTTTGAGGGTCCTGGCAATCATCTCAAGAGGATGACTGGAACAAAGCTTAATGAAAGGGTTATTTTAAATTTTTTGTGGGCAGATTAAAGGGAAACATGCAAGAGAAGGTGAAGGACCCTGGGGCTAGCAACAGCCAGAAGACTTTACTGCTTCTAGGCCTGACAGGAAGGAGGAGGAAGAAATGATGGTCACCAGGGGAGGCCTGTGACTGAGGATGAATACCATCCTGTGGGCTTCAGTATAGGAAAGAAGATACAGCAATGTCCAGGAGCTTCAATCTGAGATTCCAGGTACTTCTTTAAGACTGCCTACCGCCTCTCCCAGTAAACTATTTAGAAACATCAGAACTCTGTAATTGTCACTGATTTCCCAGGAGACAACAAAAGATGGCTCATGTAAAATAATGAGAAAGCCCTTTGCAAACATCAGACTCTGAAATGTAGGTTATATACGTTATAGAAGTATCAGAGAAAAATCAGCACAAAATAAAGTTGTTGAAGCAAAAAGGCATTTTTTTTGGTCTTCTTTTTTTCCAATGCAAATTCTTTTTATTTAAATTTAATTAACCAACATGTAGTACATCATTAGTTTCAGATGTAGTGTTCAATAATTAGTCAGCATTTTTTATATGAAATTCTGACAAGGAATACAATCCAACTAAGAAAATTGTACTTTCTTCACAAGATATCCTGATGGAAGGATTGAGGTTCCACACTCATGGCTGTTGGTAGAGTTTCTCACTCATTGATTCCTTTCAGCTTCTTATGATATTATCCAGTGTCAACAAAACTATTCTTTACAAGATGGACATGTGTCTTGATAATACTCCTGCAAAGAGACTGAAGCTAGCAGATGCCATTTAAAAGCAAAAATAATCTAGTAGTCAGATCTCAAAAGAAATTCATCAAGAATGTTTCAATCATCAAGAAAACTATTTGAAATGCAGATTTACAGCACGCTTATTGATTCACTCCTTAGAAGCATATTTTCTTATGTACATTTGCTCATGTACAGTGTGTCTGCGCTCAAAATGTTTTCTGATAGTGCCGAATGGAGATGCTTGGGGAGGAGAGCAGTTATTGCTCATCTCTTTTCCACCTCCTGCAAAGGCTGTGACCCTCCCTGTTTCTGTTCAGCTCTTCATAGGCTCAGTGCCTCTGTGCCCTCCAGAGCACAGTAGTAAATGGCAGCATCTGCCACCTGCACTTGGAGGATGAGCAGCGAAGACGAGAATCGCTCATATGTCATGTTGTAGCGTCCCTGCTGAGAAGGCCCTGAGCCCTTAATCAGGAGTCTTGGAGCCCTTCCTGGGAAGTGAAGGTACCAGAAGAAGTTGTAAGCAGTGGATATAGAGTGATTGCAGGAGATTTCCACCACAGAGCCCTCCGAAGCAGAGACGGCGGAAGGCTGAAGCACTTGGTCCTTGCCCTCTGCAACTGCAGGAAACAAATAAAGAAGGCTGTGACTTTTATGCCGTTCTTGGGCTTGCTGATTGCCCCTTAGATGAGGGGAGTATCAATAAATCTGGCTTTTCTGTTTTTTTTTTTTAAGTGAGCCCAAATTTTAAACCAGTGGCATATGTTTTCCAAGACCAGATGGCAAAGGAGCCTACTCACCCTTCCAGGGAGAGCTGAGGAGGACCCCCAGCCACACTGCTTCCAGAGTGCTCTGCAAAGCCATGGTCAGAGTGCAGCTGCTCTCAGGTCTCAGCTGTCAGTGTGGTACTCCCAGGGAAGCTGGTTTAAGGCTGCCGGTTTTGCATTTTCTTCTTTGTGTCAGTGACATCATCAGCCAGAATTTGCCAACTGGAGAAGGGTGACTCGGGCTGAGGCTGCTTACTAGTTGCTTCAACTGTGCTCTGCTCTGAAAAGGTGGTTTTTGTTTGTTTGTTTGTTTTAGATTTTATTTACTTATTTGACAGAGAGAGACACAGCAAGAGAGGGAACACAAGCAGGGGGAGTGGGAGAGGGAGAAGCAGGCTTCCCGCGGACCAGGGAGCGCAATGCAGGACTCGATCCTGGGACCCTGGGATCATGACCTGAGCCAAAGGCAGACGCCCAACCACTGAGCCACCCAGGCGCCCCTGTTCTGAGAAGATGGTCTTAAAGGGAGTGTAGCCTTTCAGAGGTTATAACAATTGGACAAGTTCATTTTAGAAGCTTGCTTTCCTTCTCTCAGAGTGTCAGAAGGAGTCCCATGATTGATGAAAGATGGCTTCATCATTCAAATTAAAGTGATGTATTCACACAACAAGTATGCTGAACTTATCACATGGGATACAATGACATGCTAACCGTAAAAGACTCTTAATCTCAGGAAACAAACTGAGGGTTGCTGGAGTGGTAGGAGGTGGGAGGGATGGGGTGGCTGGGTGATAGACATTGGGGACGGTATGTGCTATCGTGAGCACTGTGAATTGTGTAAGACTGACGAATCACAGACCTGTACCTCTGAAACAAATAACACATTATATGTTAATAAAAATAAATAAATTATAAAAAAATAAAAATGAAAATAATGATCATGAAATCTTAGTAACTGTGATGGATGAGAGATGAGTTGTTTTAAGGCACAAAAATTCCTATGCAAACATAGTCATCAAAACTTGTTATGTACTCCTGCATCCAAGATGGTCTCTGGAACAAGTATGGAAAGAAACTCTCAGTTATACATTTTCGTAACCAAAAGAAATTGGGTCGAGAAAGACCCAAAAGCTGCCTTTGGAGATGATCTCTTTTGGATGGTACCTCTTTTCATTTTGTAGCCTGACACTGTCCCCTCTGTTATTAATGCAAGACTTAATAGTTCTCCCCCTGGTTTTTATTGTTTTATACAGCTTTTCTTGGGACTTTATTTTGAAAAGAAAAGTAAACATTTGTGGCAATACGAAGTTTTTTCAGTGAAGAGTTTTATGTACACCACCACCTAGTGGACGATGTGGGAACTGATGGAACATCATTTCCCCTACATGGCCTCTGACACAGCCAGTAGCTTCTCACGTCTTGAAGTCATTTCATGACCTTTGCTTTTGTTCAAATTCTTCATCTTTATTCAATTTCCATAGAGATATGATGGTTAACCAGAGAAAATAGCTGCCTTCTTGGAAAGCTTTCTGATTATTAAAAGATGTTCTTTGTTCAGGTGAGTGGTTATTTAACACATACTTCCATGCAGTGAAATATTTCTCTTAAGATGGTTGCTTTATTCATATCCTTTCTTTTTTTTTTTGATAGTCTCCCTTTCAGGTCAGGGGAAATTCGTTTCTTTCTTTCTTTTTTTTTTTAACATATAATGTATTATTGGTTTCAGAGGTACTGGCCTGTGATTCATCAGTCTTAAATAATACCCAGTGCTCATTACATCACATGCCCTCCTTAATGTCCATCACCCAGTTACCGCATTCCCCCTACCCCCCTCCCCTCCAGCAACCCTCTGTTTGTTTCCTATGATTAAGAGTCTCTTATGGTTTGTCTCCCTCTCTGGTTTCGTCTTGTTTTATTTTTTCCTCTCTTCCCCTATGATCCTTTGTTTTGGGGGGAAATTCATTTCTCTTTTTTTACTCTCCTTTTTCTCTTTTTTTTACTGGGAGACTCCTTAATAATGATAAGACAATTATTTAGGTCCAACAGAGAACTTTTACTTATATTTTCAACGCCTCAAAATTTCCAAATAAAATAGAGAATACCAATATGGCTATAAAATTAGGATAGAAAAATCAAACATAAGTGGGCACAGAGTCATTAAATGGAAGGACTAATACAGCTACTGTGATCAATTTTTTTTTTTAAGTAGGCTCCATGTCCAGCGTGGAGTCCAACATGGGGCTTGAACTCACAACTCTGAGATCAAGACCTAAGCTGAGGGGAACTTGGGTGGCTCAGTCGGTTAAGTGTCCAACTCTTTATTTCAGCTCAGGTCATGATATTAGGGTCATGAGATTAAGCCTCTCCTTGGACTCCTGCACTGGGTGTGGAGCCTACTTAAGATTCTCCCCCTGCCTCTTTTCTACCCCTCCCCCACCACACGGGCACACATCTGCTCTCTCTCTCTCTAAAAAAAAAAAAAAAAGACCTGAGCTGAGATCAAGAGTCAGATGTTTAACCTACTGAGCTATCCAGACACCCCACTACTGTGATTAAATTGAGCTCTGAAATTCCTGACAACTGAAACATAAAAGGAAACAGAAAGGGAATACAATTATTCAAATAGTTAAGTGTCCAAGCAGCTTCTTCCTGAAGCCAAGTGACATATAGGTATTGATACCTTAAAACTCTTTTTAGGTCACTGGTTATGTACTCCTGATTCAAAGTTTCCCACTGCTGGACCATATTTTAGTATGTGCTTCCTCCACATTTACTTATACAGTCCCCTAGTGATGGATTCATAGGCTGCCTCTAACCCACCAACACAGAAATGAACACATTTTTATATTTTCCCTTATGAACTATGTAGGAATTTTTTGGGGGTATGTGTCCAGCAAGGACTGTCCAAACATAGTATATACACATACTCCATTTCACTAAGAAATCATTCAAAGAAGTGATAGCCATTTACACTTCCACCAGCAGTGCATGAGCATTTGAGTCTCTCCAAATCCTCAAAATTTGGTATTTTAAAAATTATGAAAAAAAATTATAAAGTTGTCTCAATTTTACCAATATGGTGAGTGTGGAGTCTCATTTTAATTAACATTCTTTATTAGTGAAATTAAGCCATTTGTCTTTTCCTTTCCAATATTACCTATTCAAATGATTTGCCCATTTTTAAATTAGGCCTGTAGTTTTTCTCTAGTAAATTGCAGGAGTTCCTTATAGATAAATTCCTTGACATGTTTGACATCACAAATACCTTCTTCTGGTATACTCTTAGTCTATTAACTTTATCTGTGGTGTCCTTTCTTTCTTTAATGGAAATCCTTAATCTTGATGAAGTCAAAGTTATCACTTTTTTCACTTATGATTTGAGCTTTAGGGATCTTGACTTAGGAATCATTCTCCACTCTAAGGCCACAAATGTATTTCCCCCATTTTATTTTACTATCTTCATCAGTTTTTCTTTTATATTTTGGTTTTAATTCATCTAAAATTTGCATGTGAATACAGTGTAAGAGGAGATGCAACTTTATTTTTCTCCATAGAGCAAGACAGTTTTCCCAGCACTATCCAATAAATAATCCACCTTTCCCCCTCAGATTTGTGGTACAATTTTTATTACATATGAAGTTACCTATGAACTTGGTTTCTTCCTGAGTTTTGTGTTTTGTTTCATTGATCTAGTTGTTTCTTTTGGCAACACTACCACATTGTTTTTATTATCTTAGCTTTATCAAGCAATGTGCTTTATCAAGATTCCCCTTTAATCAGTCAGAATTTTAGATGCAATTCAATGAGATCCACACTAGCCATTTTAAGCAGACAAAGAATATATTAAGAGGTATTAAGTAGATCACAGACTCTCCAGAAGAGGCACTATGTGTAATGAGGACTCAACGCTATCCAGGCAGAAACAATGTTCAAACACACCAGAGGGAACACTCTAATCAAGCAATCAAATATCATCACTGCTCAACACCAGCACTACAGATTCACTCAACCAGCAATGAAGACAGTACAGAATATCCAAAGCTCTTAGATTGCTACCCTGCTAAACACAGTCCCTGCTATACACACTAAAGGATACATCTGCACACCTACTACTGGAGAATGATAATGAACAGTAATAGTAATAGTGGCCCATCCCTGTCTTGCTTATGACATAAAGATATTGCGTTTAAATACCTCCATTGTAGAGACTTCTTTCATATATTAGGATATGCTCAATTTTTGAGACTATTCCATGTGTGTTGGAAAAGAGTACAATTTCTGTATATCTCACAAAATTCCCTTTGAATATATCTCAGTCAGCTTCCATCTCTATACTCCTGTCTCTGCAGAGAACTCAAAATCAGTACAAGAAGACTAGTGGAGAACAGACACTATGCCTTCCCACTCCACTCTTCTCTTTACCTTAGCCCCTTTGCTCAGCAAAATTTTCTCTTCTCTCTACAAGTGCCAAAAAAAAAAAAAAAAGTCTCATATTCATGAATGGAGAAAAAGGAATTCAGATGTGGAAGAAAAAGAAAGGAGGAAAAGGGAGATGTTGTTGATTTCATGGATAGTAGCCAGCCAGAATGCCTTGGAATAGACTGAATAGACACTATGAAATGGTCTATATACATCTCATCCAAGGATGAACTTAAATATAATATGTATAACAAGATTAAAGGATAGTCCATTTGAATTCTTCCTAAGAGAACTTCAATTTTTTATTTTTTTAAAGATTTTATTTATTTATTTGACAGAGAGATAGAGAGCACAAGTAGGCAGAGTGGCAGGCAGAGGGAGAGGGAGAAGCAGGCTCTCCGCTGAGCAGGGAGCTGGACATGGGGCTCGATCCCAGGACTCCAGGATCATGACATGAGCCGAGGGCAGCCGCTTAACCGACTGAGCCACCCAGGCGCCCCTTCAATTCTTTAGAGTAGTGATTAGAGGGGAAAAAAATACCACCAAGTAGGTTTCAGAGGGAAAAGAATATGCTTATTATTACAGGGAGGAGCACACAATGACAAAGTGAGAGATAACTGAAGGAAAAAAGAAAGGGAAATAATGATGAAGTCCTCAGCTTGCAAAAGCAGCATACATGCAAAGTGACCTTATCTGTGAATTCTTCAGAGTCTTCTAATAGACTTTTATAAAGCCTACTGAAAATTACTCATTGTAATTGGAATTTTTTTGTGGAAAGTGCTGAAGAGACTCTGCTCTAGGACCCTGGCTGATTGAGACACAACAAAACATCATGAGGGAGGTTGGTAGAAATGGCAGAGTAAAGACCTCCAAAAAGTCATGCCTTAAAAGCAATGAGAACACTGACAAAAAAAGAGATTGTCAAATTGAATTTTTTTTGAACCTTGGAAATGAACCTAAGGCTTGCAACAACTGACGGAGCATTTATTCAAGAAAACTGGCTGACTTTTGGTAAGAACGAGGAACACCTTTGTGGCATTTTAATTTGCCCTGTGTTCAGCCCCTTCTCCCCAGCTCTGCAATAGCCTAGAAAGCCAACAACCTCCCAACCTGGTAATAAATAAATAAATAAATAAATAAATAAATAAATAAATAAAATAAAAAACAGCTGCCTAGAAGCCCTGGAGAAATGGAAACTGGTTTGGAACTCTAAAAACATATTCTCAGAGAACTGTCATTATCTGATGTGTCTGGCACATCCCTCAAACCTCCATTGCTAGCACTTGCATTTATTTGACCTGACTCAGCGATCACTCATCGCAAACAACCTTTTCCTCAGGGGAATTAGTTGAAAATAATCGGCACCGACTGTTTAATATTCCCACTGCCTGAGAAGATGATAACAACAGGACACACGAGAAGCTGACCAAAATACTTAAAGGGAAAAACTAAGAAATAAAATGTCCCTATGGGGCCCTGAGAACTCCAACCTATTCCTGGGAATCTACAGGGCCACACACAAGCATTGAGAAAGCCAAGGGCCATTTGAAGTCGCATGAAAGATGTAAAAAGGCCCTATTCTTTCAACTAGGACTAACATGAAAGCTCTGTGAAAGCAAGAAGTAAAGGCTAAGAAAGAGTTGTAAAGCCTAAATATTGAAAGAGTGCCCAAACGTGCACACAGAGCCCTTTGGCAAAGGGTAGGAAGCCTACTGTCTCCAGGCACTTAAGAAATCTCTGTCCAGTCACGAGCTATTAAGCTAATCAAACAGGGCGCCTGGGTGGCTCAGTCATTAAGCGTCTGCCTTCAGCTCAGGTCATGATCCCAGGGTCCTGGGATCGAGTCCCGCATCAGGCTCCCTGCTCTGTGGGGAGCCTGCTTCTCCCTCTCCCACTCCCCCTGCTTGTGTTCCTGCTCTCGCTATCTCTCTCTCTGTCAAATAAATAAATAAAATTTAAAAAAAAAAAAGCTAATCAAACAGAAACGCTGGTCACCAGAAATGACAAAAAATACAGACTTGACTTTACAAATTATTTCAGGAAAGTGGACAAACTCATAACACAAAGAACAGCAACAAAATCTGATTTCCAGTCTTGCCATATTACATTATTTCAAATGTCCTGTTTTTTAATTTAAAAAAAAATGATAATACACGCATAGAAACAAGGAGATACAGTTCATGCAGAGAAAAAGGAGAGTCAAAAAAAAAAGAAGAGCTAGAGGAGGTTACATATTAGACTTACCAGACAAAGACTTTAAATCAGCTATTTTAAATATGTTCAAAGAATTAGGAAAACCATGTATAAAGAACTAAAGAAAAGTGCAAGAATTATGCCACACCAAATACAGAATATCAATGAAGAGATAGAAATTTTAACAAAAGAAAGAAAAAAACTAATAATTTTAAAAGGATTGAAATCATACAATTTTCTTTTACCATAATGGAATGAAATTAGAAATCAATAAAAGAAGGAAATCTGGAACATTCACAAATATATGGAAATTAAACAAGACACTCCAAAATTAAGCAGTGAGTCAGAAAAGAAATCACAAGGTAAATTAGAAAATAATTTGAGATGAATGAAAACAAAAACATAATAAAATCCCACAACAAAGGGGTGCCTGGGTGGCTCAGTCATTGAGCGACTGCCTTCGGCTCAGGTCACGATCCCAAGGTCCTGGGATCCAGCCCTGCATCTGGCTCCCTGCTCCGCGGGAAGCCTGCTTCTCCCTCTCCCTCTCCCCCTGCTTGTGTTCCCTCTCTCGCTGTGTCTCTCTCTGTCAAATGAATAAAAAATAAAAAATCTTAAAAAAAAAACTCACAACAAAACTTATGGGATACAACTAAAGCAGTGTTTAGAGAAAAATTTGTAAACACTTTTACTAAAAATACCCCAAAAAACAAAACAAAACAAAAACCTCTAATCAATAACCTAACTTTCCACCATAAGAAACTAGAAAAAGAAAAGCAAACTAACCTTAAAACAAGCATAAGGGGGAAAAAACAAGCATAAGGACGGAAATAATAGAGTAGAAATAAATGAAAGAGTATAAAAAGAGATTAACAAATGAAACCAAAAGTTGGTTCTTTGTAAAAATCAACAAAAGTGACAAACCTTTAGCTAGATTAATCAAGAAGAAAGAGAGAGAACATTAGAATGATTAAATTTTGGAATGGAACCATTACTACCAACCTTACAAAATTAAAAAGGATTATAAGGAAATGCTATGAACAATTATATGCCAGCAAAATAGGTAACCTATGTGAAATGGACAAATTTCTAGGAAGACACAAGCTACCAAAACCAACTCAAGTAGAAGTAGAAAATCTGGGTAGACCTATAACAAGTGAAAAGATCAAGTTAGCAATAAAAAAAAAAGCATGTCCCAGAAAGATAAACCCAGATCCAGATGGCTTTCATGGTGAATTACACTAAATACTTAAATAATTGATTCTAATCCTGCAAAAACTCTTCTAAAAAACAAAACAGAAGGGAATATCTTCCATCTTATGATTATGAAGGAACAATGCTGAGAACTCTCATGATACTGCCCAAAACTAATTCTCCTAAAACTTCACAGACTATTCCTTTTTATTCTCCTTTCCCGACTTTCTGTCTTTTCATGGGCATCTCATAAGTTCCCATTTCCAGACCTCTCCCTCCTGCCTTTATCTCCTAGCAGTATCTCTATCTCTGATAGTCATTTCAAGGATAAAACTTTGGGGATGTAGGTAAACCATTTCTTTTTAAATAACTAATCTGACAGGGCTGTACATGATCGTGCAAGTGTGCACTGCCCAACCCCAGGAGAACTATTCATATCACACACCTATAGATGTGGATCTCCATTCCAATTTTTCACCTAATGGTAGTTAAGCAACTTTATTTCCCAAAAATCAGTAATCGCAACTACATTATAACTAACTGTAATTCACATAAAAGTGCCACAATGACCCTGATTTTGATATTCTTAGTGAGCTAGGACCAAAAAGGAAACTAATGATCTCTTAACAGAAAAATTTGATGCTCGGGACGCCTTGGTGGCTCAGTTGGTTAAGCAGCTGCCTTCGGCTCAGGTCATGATTCCCAGGGTTGTGGGATCGAGTCCAGGATCAGGCTCCTTGCTCAGCAGGGAGCCAGCTTCTCCCTCTGCCTGCCACTCCTCCAGGTTGTACACGCGCTCTCTCTCTCTCTCTCTCTGACAAATAAATATATAAAATCTTTAAAAAAAAGAAGAAGAAAAATTTGATGCTCTATACTCAAGACATATGATTATTATTAAACAAGCCAAAATCTAACTTATCCTTTTCAAACGAAATCTCTCTTTCTGACTTCCATTTCTGAAATTGTTTCCAACATTCATGTAGATTTGAAATCTCACTAGCTAGCTAGCTCACTCAACCCCTCCGATCTGTTATTCTACATAGCAGAAGAAAATTAATGTGTCCCTGAGACATAACAAGTGGCACAACAAAGGGGTTGGTGATATTTGCTTACTGCAAATAGGATGGTACCAGGTACACAATGGTAGCTTGAGGACAGCCTCTTGAGCTGACCAGCCTCCCCTAACCGCAAGGATTTTTATTTTGCTCCAGGAATCTATGCTAACACAACATGTACAAATTCTAGAACCCTTTTTTAAAATTTTTTTATTGTTATGTTAATCCCCATACATTACATCATTAGTTTTTGATGTAGTGTTCCATGATTCATTGTTTGTGCATAACACCCAGTGATCCACGCAGAACGTGCCCTCTTTAATACCCATCACCAGGCTAACCCATCCCCCCACCCTCCTCCCCTCCAGAACCCCCAGTTTGTTTTTCAGAGTCCATCGTCTCTCATGGTAGAACCCTCTTTTAATTGTCTGTCATTTCATGTTGAGTGTTTTTGAATCAAAGACATCATTCTCAGGGGTTTTTTGTTTTTTTGTTTTTTGTTTCATTTTTCTTCTGGAATTCACCTTTAAATACTACACAGTGTTCTCCTGAGTGTGACTAGGCTTTGGGATTCTCTGCCTCCTGGATATGTTCTGTGTGCATAGCTTGGTTCACTGGCTACATTGATTCATTTACATAAGTTAATCACCTCTTAACTACAACAGTTTTAATAAGGTCCACTGGGAATCCGACATACCTTTGTTAAGTGCTTATTCTTACCACAAAGAAACATTTAGAAACAGAGTAATCAGTGAGACACCAGTTATAATGAATCACTAGAGGCATCCTCTGGACTTATCTATGATATTGGCAAGAGCCAGAGGACCACAGGAGATTAATTAAAAAGTTGAATTTTCCTCTGGGTCATCTTAAGAAATAGTCCCTATTGACCTGTAATTTGTCCAAAGTAACCAAACTCTAGGCTTCTTCCTTTCCTGAACTTTGTGCATGTTTGGATTAAAAACACCTAACCCCTTGAGTGCCATTTGACCCAGCAGGGCAGAAGCAAATTAGTACCCTACCCTATTCTTTGTGCACAGCTTCCTTCATTATGAAGAGAAAACACAGTGTGCACAGAGAATTTTTAATCTAGATTATAGTTAACTACATCACCAGGACCCTGGGTGGGTACTTAGTCCATACAATTCACTTAATCTTTTCATTTCCGTCTGAAATGGTCTATCATCTTAGGTCTAATTAGGGAGGAAATTCAAGATAATAAATTCTTATCATATAAGAAATTTGGAGCTGGAAGAAGCTGTAGTACCTGTTTTGTCCATTCATTTTACAGGAGAGAAAACAGATGCTGCAGAAGGCTATACAACTTCCTTATACTCACAGAAAGTATGTGATTGAACCAGGTCTAGAACTCTGGTCTCCCAGAACAGTGTTCTTTCAAAAAGAAAAATTGGAAGAGCATCTGGTCCCTGAAGACAAGTCTGGAAAAGAATTAAGAGATTGCTTTCATTGAGTTCTGGTTAGAAAAATAAGATGCATATTATTTCTTCCTTTGAAATTGTGAACTCTATTTCATAGTTTCCCCTTCTTCTCCACTCTCATTGCCATTGTTCTTATTAACTCATGCTCCTAAATGCTACCACAGCCTCCTTGCTTTGGCTTCTGTATGCCAATCATTCCTATTTCTAATCTATGCTGCATACCACTGCCAAATAATCTTCCTAAAAGATCATGCCCCAATCATTTAAGAAAATAAACTGTATAATCTTAAAGTCATTGCTCTGCTTTGTTACCATGCTGTATCAACTGAGGGGAGAATCTAATTATACTTTTGCTCCAAACTCCTGTTCAATGACTCCAAAATAATTTGTTTAAATTCATCTAATTCAGGGGTGCGTGGCTGGCTCAGTCTGCGTTAGGCTCAGGTCATAGTCCCAGGGTCCCAGGTTTGAGCCCCGCATCCTGCTCAGTGGAGAGCCTGCTTCTCCCTCTCCCAACCCCCTGTGTATATTTTCTTTCACTCTCTGTCAAACAAATAAATAAAATCTTTTAAACATTTTTTAAGAATAAATTGATCTAATTCATTGACTTATGCTTTCCATTTTAATCACATGTGAAATTCTTAGATATGGCATCATCTACTATGGCCCTTTGCGGGTGATGTTCCATGCATCTTTCAGTTAATTGTTCTGTTCCCCTTGTTCCGACAACCACATCGGTCTAAACTGGAAAACAAACTGTGGTATATCTACACAACAGAATACTACTCAGTAATAAAAAGGAGTAAACCTCTAATACAAGAAATGACATCAGTGGATCTGAAAATAATTATGCTGAGTGAGAGAAATGAGACAAAAAGACCATACATACTGTCCATCTATATAAATTCTAGCAATTCTGGAAAGGACAACAGATCAAAAGTGACAGAAAGCCCATTTGTGGTTGCCTGGGAAAGGGAGATAAGAGGCAGGAAAGGGCAGAAGGAGATTGCCAAGGGGCACAAGAAAACTTTGGGGAGTTATGGTTATGATCATTAATTTAATTGTGGTGATAGATTCATGGGTGTATATACATGTCAGTATTCATCAAACTGTACACTCAAAATATGTTCAGCTTCTTCTATGGCAGTTATTCCTCAGGAAGGCTATTATGAAAAAGACAAAAAGCATTTTGAACTAACCATTATGAGGTCACATCAAAAAAATAGGATCCACACGTAGTAGGTGTTATGGACTGAATATGTCCCCACAAAATGCATACGATGAAATCTTAAACCCAGATATGATGGCATTTAGATGTGGGGTCTTAGGGAGGTAATTAGAGTTATATTAGGGTCATAAGAGTGGGGACCTCATGATGAGATTAATGCCCTTATAAAAAGTGGAGGAGACACATGATCTCCCTATCTGCTCTCTGCCATGTGCCATCTGCAAACCAGACATTGGGCTCTCACGAGAAACAAGTCTGCCAGCACCTTGGTCTGGGACTTCTCAGCTTTTAGAACTGTGAAAAATAAATGCTTCATGTTTAAGTCACCCTGTCTATGGAATGCTTGTTATGCCAGCCCAAACAAGGCTAAAGCAGATATAGAAACCCAATTGCAAGAAGAAAAGTGTGAGTGGATATTCAGGTATTGGAAGCACATAATTTGTCGATGAAATAAAGAAGAAATAAGAAAGTAGCCGGATCAGGCAACAAGACTGAGATTAGAAATTTTTTGTAGGGAAGTTCTAAGCATGTTTACAGGCTGAGGGAATTGATTCAGTGTGTATAAAATAAAAGATGTCAATGAGTGAGGCAGTAATTGATGGAGTTGCATCCCAGAGGAGAAAGGAAGATATTTACCACAAAAATTCAGAACCTCCTTCAAACAAAGGATTGGGGAGATGACCCCAGATATACAAGATAGAGATATATCTCTGAAAGTCTCCTTACAACATCAAAATCTACATGCATTTACCCAGTTGTCTTCAACACCAATTCTACCCCTGGGATGTTTTCCAAAAGCATCTTCACTAACTTCTCACAAAGTTTACTTTAAAGCACCATCTTACTACAGTCTTTGAACACAGACTGTATATGGATCACAAATTCGATTTAAAGCCTTGGCAAATTTCTCTCTGCTCTAAGTCCTGCTTTGTTAACTTCACCTTGCTGTGTACTCTGAAGCAAAGGGTTTCAGTCTCTGAGCTCTTCTCATAGTATTTGTGACAGCACAGAAATCTGTGCCACTCTGACTCTATTCTGCCCCCTCCCAAAGAGAGATTAGAAGACGGAGGGGACATTCTTGTTTTGATGAGAAAAATTCCCGCTACTACAAGTCCATAAGTAGGATTCCCAAGAAAATGGAGCCCTGTCCTCCAACTTCCCTTGGATTTCCGGGATCAAGACATGGTATCAGGGATGATGGAACAGTGGCTGCAAGAGATCTAGATTTTTCCCCTTTCTTGGGGGAACCCTTCTACACTGTTGGTGGGAATGCAAGCTGGTGCAACCACTCTGGAAAACAGTATGGAGGTTCCTCAAACAGTTGAAATTAGAGCTACCGTTCGATCCAGCAATTGCACTACTAGGTATTTACCCCAAAGATACAAATGTAGGGACCCGAAGGGGTACGTGTACCCCAATGTTTATAGCAGCAATGTCCACAATAGCCAAACTGTGGAAAGAGCCAAGATGCCCATCGACAGATGAATGGATAAAGAAGATGTGGTATATATACACAATGGAATATTATGCAGCCATCAAAAGGAATGAGATCTTGCCATTTGCAACGACGTGGATGGAACTGGAGGGTGTTATGCTGAGTGAAATAAGTCAATCAGAGAAAGACATGTATCACATGACCTCACTGATATGAGGAATTCTTAATCTCAGGAAACAAACTGAGTGTTACTGGAGTGGTTGGGGGTGGGAGGGATGGGGTGGCTGGGTGATAGACATTGGGGAGGGTATGTGCTACGGTGAGCACTGTGAATTGTGCAAGACTGTTGAATCACAGATCTGTACTTCTGAAACAAATAACGCAACATATTTTAAGAAAAAAGAAAAAGAAGAAGATAACAGGAGAGGAAGAAAAGGGGAGTATGTCAGAGGGGGAGACGAACCATGAGAGATGATGGACTCTGAAAAACAAACTGAGGGTTCTAGAGGGGAGGGGGGTGAGGGGGATGGGTTATCCTGGTGATGGGTATTGAGGAGGGCACGTTCTGCATGGAGCACTGGGTGTTATGAACAAACAATGAATCATGGAACACTGCACCAAAAACTAATGATGTAATATATGGTGATTAACATAACAATAAAAAAATTAAAAAAAAAAAAGAAAGATCATCAGAGGACTCTAGAACTTGAAAGATAGCAGGTCTGCATTCCACTGAAGAAAGAGAAGAGTAAAATTGTATGGAATAATGGAAAGATGGGCACAAGAATTTCATGCAAAGAATGCTCATGAGTTGAAAGATAGCCAAACCAAATGTGAAAACTTTAGCATATTTAATTCTGCACTCAGCATCTCACCTTCATAAAAACATAATGTTAGAGCTGGAAGGTATCCTAGAGGACTCTAATGTAACTCCTTGATTTTATAAATGAAGGACTGAAAGCAAAAAAGGTGAAGGCAACTGTTCAAAATCACACAGCTAGTGGGTGGCAGGCTAGAACTCAGATCCCCCAACCATAACCAGACTCCACAGCAGAGCCCACAGTCAGATTTGTTCACACCACAACCTTCTTTGTCATTGTTAGCCTAGTTTCCAAGAGCCCTGGCTAAATTCAGGAAGTACTGAGGTGAAGACATTAGTAGAACTTCCTCACTGCAATCTTCCATGTGTTCATCAACATTTCACACAGTAAACTCTCCTAAACACTGTCTTTATTGACTACTCATCAAAGAGCAAGATTCATATTTAACTATATGGATTTAATTATTTAAATAACTAAATTATGGCCATCTTGGAGCCTGTGGAGGCCTGCTGGGAACAGGACTCCTATAACGCCAAATAATGTCTGGAAGGCTGTGGTCCAAGGCCATTTTTGCTGGCTATAAGCGGGGTCTCCGGAACCAGAGGGAGCACACAGCTCTTCTTAAAATCGAAGGTGTTTGTGCTCGAGTTGAAACGGAATTCTATCTAGGCAAGAGATGTGCTTATGTGTACAAAGCAAAGAACAACACAGTGACTCCTGGTGGCAAACCAAACAAAACCAGAGTAATCTGGGGAAAAGTAACTCGTGCTCATGGAAACAGTGGCATGGTTCGTGCCAAATTCCGAAGCAACCTTCCTGCTAAAGCCATTGGCCACAGAATCCGTGTGATGCTGTACCCCTCAAGGATTTAAATTTAATGAAAAGTAAATAAAGGTGTAGATTTGTTCTCTTGTAAAATAAATAAATAAATAAATAAATAAATAAATAAATAAATAAATAAATAAATAATTCCCATTTTAATACATCTATTTTAATTATATATACAAGCTACACATAGAGTTTCATGAATGTATTCATCTTTATATCAATCCCATAAAAGAGAAATATTACCATTTTCAATTTTCAGTAAGAAAAATAAAGCTTGGAAAAGTGAAGCAAATCTCCCAAGATCACTCAATTAGTAAGAGGCAGAGTTAGGATTTGAAGCTAGCTCTTTGTGGCATTGATTTCTAGATTCTTCCCTCTTCCACACTGCCATTCTCTCCCATGGAATCATCATTATAATTCTTGCCTATAAACACATTATTTATATTGGAATGAATATTTGTGCCCACAATTCTGTATATGTTTGTCAGAATCCAGGTGGTGAAGCCAATGAAAGCAATTTTTTTAAAAAAATTGCTAATGATTTTGTTTTCAAATTAGTTGGACAACTTATCTCAGGATAGGAGTAGGGATAGACTAGAATCATACCTTAATTTGCTTCTGTTTCCATAGTTGCCACAAATAAGCACTTCACAGATATTTTCAAGAATGTAGATGTTGATAAAATTATATAATATAGGGATGCCTGGGTGGCGCAGTTGTTTAAGTGTGGGACTCTTGGTTTTGGCTCAGGTCGTGAACTCAGGGTCATGAGATCAAGCCCCAGGTCAGGTTCCACACTCAGCACAGAGTCTGCTTGGGATTCTCTGCCTCCAGCCCTAGCCCCACTCCCTCTCTCTCTCTCTCAAATAAAGAAATCTTACAGATATATAGATATATAGATACACACACACACACACACACACACACATATATAATGCATATATATTCAGTAATGGATATAATCTTCAGAATAATGTCTCCTCCGGAAGCATTTGTGGTCTCTAATAATGGGGTATTAGCCAGTTTAGATACTTCCTGAACTAGGATCAAAAACACTGAGCACAATGGTCATGGCTTATCTGTTAACACCCCCCACTTTATTTCCATTTCTGTGTGCAATTATATCGTTCTCAGCAGAGTCATTGCCACATTGACAAAAAAGGGAACATCTAACAACTCAAGTTATTTGGCACCAACACCCTCCACCCCCAGATAACAGCCACATCACACTGTCTTCTCCCAAATCTGGCTCTCATCTGTCTCTTTCTGGAGTGAAGCAGTCCCCTTCATCACAGAAACCAGCTACAGTGATTCCACAGAGACACGAGGCTTTTTTATTTATGCTAAAAAAGGAGAGAAAATTATCTCTCCCCAGGGCTCACTGGTTCATGCTATCCATCGGTGGGTGAGAGAAGTTCCTTCAGAGCTAGGACAAACGTGTCTCTAAGTAGTAAGTCTGTGGTTTTGAAATTGGTCATGATTTTGTGTTATAGAGGCTATTCCCACTGCTATGAAAGGAAAAGGAAGAAAACAGAGTTACATTTAAGCATGTTTGCATTGTTATTGAGTCCATTTTTTTTTGAAAGCAGATCAGAATGTAATCTCTAGAACTAGTCAAATTAAAATCGTAGGATGTTGTTAAAAGTTGAAAAACTCTAATACATTCCTTTTTTTGTCGTCTTTAGAGAGAAAGAGAAAAAAAGATAGAATGAGCATGGATGGAACTGGAGGAGATTATGCTGAGTGAAATAAGTCAAGCAGAGAAAGACAATTTCATATGGTTTCACTCATATGTGGAACATAAGCAATAGCGTGGAGGACATTAGGGGAAGGAAGGGAAAACTGAATGGGAAGAAATCAGAGAGGGAGACAAACCATGAGAGACTCTGGATTCCAGGAACCAAACTGAGGGTTACAGAAGGGAGGCGGTTGGGGGTATGGGGTAACTGGGGGATGGGTTTTTAAGGAGGGCACACGTTGTGATGAGCACTGGGTGTTATACACAATGAATGAATTGTTGAACACAACATCAAAAACTAATGATGCTTTCGCTTCCGGAAACATGGGCTACGAGAACTGAACGTTGTGTAATTCGTCCAGGCTCCGGCCGGCAGCGGAGGGGGCTGATGCGCCTGTCGGTAAAGGCCTCCAGCGTGGTGGTCTCTGACGGTGTCATCGAAGTGTTCAATGACATGAAGGTGCGCAAGTCCTCGACACCGGAGGAGGTGAAGAAGCGCAAGAAGGCGGTACTCTTCTGCCTGAGCGAGGACAAGAAGAACATCATCCTGGAGGAGGGCAAGGAGATCCTGGTAGGTGATGTGTGCCAGACTGTAGACGACCCCTACGCCACCTTTGTCAAGATGCTGCCAGACAAGAACTGCCGCTATGCCCTCTATGACGCAACCTATGAGACCAAGGAGAGCAAGAAGGAGGATCTGGTGTTTATCTTCTGGGCACCTGAGTCTGCACCCCTTAAGAGCAAAATGATTTATGCCAGCTCCAAGGATGCCATCAAGAAAAAGCTGACGGGGATCGAGCATGAATTACAAGCAAACTGCTACGAGGAGGTCAAGGACCGCTGCACCCTGGCAGAGAAACTGGGGGGCAGTGCTGTCATCTCCCTGGAGGGCAAACCTTTGTGAGCCCCCTCCAGCCCCCTGCCTGGAGCATCTGGCAGCCCCAGACCTGCCCATGGGGGTTGCAGGCTGCCCCCTTCCTGCCAGACCAGAGGGGCTGGGGGGATCCCAGCAGGGGGAGGGCAATCCCTTCACCCCAGTTGCCAAACAGCCCCCCCTCACCCCCTGGACCTTCCTCCTCCCTCCATCCCTGACGGTTCTGGCCTTCCCAAACTGCTTTTGATCTTCTGATTTCTCTTGGGTTGAAGCAGACCAAGTTCCCCCCAGGCACCTCAGTTTGGGGGGGGCCTGTATTTTTTTAACGACACCCCAATTCCCCACCTGTTCCTCCCTTTTCCCATGCTGCCAACTTCTAACCGCAATAGTGACTCTGTGCTTGTCTGTTTAGTTCTGTGTATAAATGGAATGTTGTGGAGATGACCCCTCCTTGCGCCGCCTGGTTCCCCTCCCCTTTTCCCCTGGTTTTGGCCACCCATGGAAGCAGGACCAGTAAGGGACCTTCAATTAAAAAAGAAAAAAGAAAAAGAAAACCACACACACAACAATAAAAAAAAAAAAACTAATGATGTACTATATGTTGGCTAATTGAACATACTCTACGCCAGAACTGAGAATGAAGACCAATATATATTTCTTATTAAAAATCACATTATCATAGGTCTTCGTTTTTATGGCTACAGTGTGTTCTTTTGCATGGATGTTCACTAAGTTTTTTAATCAGTAATGTCTTACTGAGGGATATTTAGGTTATTGCCTATTCTTTGCCACCACAAAAATTCCACAATAAATCACCTTGTACTTTTTAGATGTGTGCACATAGCTAAAGAATAAATTCTTCGATGGGGCACCTGGGTGGCTCAGTTGGCTGGACATCTGCCTTCGGCTCGGGTCATGATCCCAGGGTCCTGGGATCGAGCCCTGCATCGGGCTCCCTGCTCAACGGGAAGCCTGCTTCTCCCTCTCCCACTCCCCCTGCTTGTGTTCCCTCTCTCGCTGTGTCTCTCTCTGTCAAATAAATAAATAAAATCTTTAAAAAAAGAAGAAATTCTTAGAAATGGGGAAGTTGTTTCAAAGGATATAGACATTTGTACTTCTGATAGATATTGCCAAATTGCCCTCCAAAGGCAAAGGAAAAATTTATATTCTCACCAGTATCAGAGAGGCATGCCTGTTTTTTTGCATCCTCAAGTATTAACCAATTTTTAGATCTTTAGAAATCTGACAGGTGGGGGCACCTGGTTGGCTGGGTCAGCAGAGCATGCGGCTCTTGAACTCAGGGTTGTGAGTTCGAGCTCCATGTTGGGTGTAGGGATTTCTTAAATAAATAAATTGGACCTCTGTGGCAGCATGAACCCTGACAACAAGCATGCATTCTCCTCTCCACTACTCCTTGCCTGCACTCACTGCTTACTTTACTAAATACTACAAGCCCTCATCTAGTGTAACCATTATAGAAATGCAGAAGGGATTGATGTCAAACTTTCTGGTTAAAACTCCTAACCTTTTTGAATTTTGAGATATTTTCCCAATTCACATCTCTCTTATTCTCCAGGACTTTTCAAAGATTAAAAGAAACAAATCAGTATCTCCCCCAGTGTTCATCGTTCATCAGCAGGATCACCTGTGACCTGGCTCAGGAAGATGCAAGGAACCTGACAGCCACCCTCCAGACCAGAGACCCAGCAAAGTCAATGCCAGACCCCATCCTGAGTGGCCACCACCAGCCACCACACTTCCGAAGGTGCTCGGCTCTTCAGAGGTCCCTCGCTCCCCACCCTACCCTGTCCCACCCCTTGAACTGGGCAGGCTGCAAGAAGCAGAAACACTTGGGTGCTTTTATGTCAAAATAGCAAACCACCAAAAAGGAAGTTGAGAGAACCCCACTCTTTACTATCCAAGCCACAGATGAGTTTTCTTGACACCTCCTTAACTGTGCGCCTTGCATCAAGTGGAACATAAACTCTAAGCAGCCAGCAAAAACAAAACAAAACAAAAAGCAGAAATAAAAGAAACGTGTTTCTCTGCAAACAAGTCCAGTCCTCTAGGATCTATTTTATCCAGGCCTAATGACATACGGCAATTTTCAATGGGTAGGTAGTCTTAGAGTATCTCTTTACCTTTCTTGGACTTCACAGATTTATTAACCATGTTCAGTTTACCATTTTCAGTTTTAGAAGGATTATCCCTGATTTGGAAAAGCATTTCCTAAACTTTTGTACATTATGTCACATGGAGAAAACTTTAATATTAGTGCCGTGCACAGGAACAAACAGATATACCCAGAGATGACGGGTACAGGGAGTTTAGCCAGCCCGGATCCCCCTGGCTGTCCCTACAGCAAAATGGTCAGTATTTCTGAACCCTCACAATACATCCAGGTACCTCATGTGGTAGGGAACACTTCTGACATGGAATGTATACGCTCAGCCAAGATTAACAAATTATGCCAAAGTTTCTCTTATTCTCTGTTACAAGTTTTACTTTGGTTTATTCTGTGTTTAAAACCTATTTACTCTATTTTCACAGCTTCAGGAAACAACCCTATAGATAATTCTTGGTTACCTGTGACTTCCTTCACCACACACACACACACACGCACACACACACACATTTTTACTCTGCTTTCCTTCATACAGACTGTACTTTAAGTAGAAAATTTTCCTTCAGTAGGAAGAATTACCTTTTGTATTTTTTGTGGTGAAGATCTAGAGATGCATTTTCTATGTTTTGTGGGAAATGGTTTCTTATACACCACTATTTACAAATCCTTGCCTTTAAAACAAAGAATGAGCATCACGGTAGACATTTTAGGCCTTCTAGACCAGGCTGGAAACACCCTGCCGTGCATGTTTCTTTGTCCTCTTTCCCCTTGTCAGCACAAGGGGACCTCCAAGGGAGGGAGAAGACCCATGGTGGAGGGACTCTGGGGTCCTGAATGACCACACGAAGGAGTTCAGTCTCCGATCTGAACAGCCACTCAGCACTGTCCTGTGGGGATATCTATGTTGACTCGCTACTGAAATTAGGGGAGTTATTTGGTAATTCAGCATAATGTAATATAGCTACCAAATGTGGAAATCACTGAGTTAACTTAAATAGTTATCCACCTAGTGCATGGACATTTAAAAATGTCCAAAAATAACCCCACTCTTTACTATCCAAGCCACAGATGAGTTTTCTTGACACCTCCTTAACTGTGCACCTTGCATCAAGTGGAACATAAAATCTAAGCAGCCAGCAAAAACAAAACAAAACAAAACAAAAAAAAGCAGAAATAAAAGAAATGTGTTTCTCTGCAAACAAGTCCAGTCCTCTAGGATCTATTTTATCCAGGCCTAATGACATACGGCAATTTTCAATGGATAGGTAGTCCTGGCTGGCTCAGTCAGTAGGGCATGTGGCTGTTGATCTCAGGGTCTGAGTTCGAGTCCCACGATGGGCACAGAGTTTACTTAGAAAACAAAACAAAAGAAAACAAAAGTATTTACAAATGACCAAGGCCAATTAGGCTCTAACAACTGAGCTGGTCAGTGGTGGGATGGATCCTCTCACCTGTTCTTTCAGCCACTGGGCCCTGCGCACTCAGTGCCAATGCTGCTAAGCCAACCAGGTCCTCCCGCTAGGAGCTCAGGGTCTAGAGGGAAAGATGGACAAAACATGAAACAAAACCGTGAATGAAAAGAGCATTTGCTCTATAGAAAAAGAGCAAGGTGCTACAACTGGGTCCTGAACTCCCACCAGGTGAGGGGTCTGAAAAGGCTGACCTGAGGCCACAGTGAGATTTCCTACAGCAGGAGGAGGAGGAGCCAGTCCTGCACCAATCCGAGTCTATGTCGCCCGGCAGAGAGCACCATGGTGCAGAAGATTGCTGGAGGCAGAACTTGATGTTGCCAGAGTGGAGGTTAGACAGGAGGTAGGAGGGGCAGGGCCGGGCCAGCTCGACAGTCTCAGTGCCCTGCTCCTCCTGCTGTGGGACCCCATTTCCCCACACTCAGTGGCTTGATCAGAAAACATTTACTGTCTCACCGTCTCAGGGGACCAGGAATCCAGCAGTGCTCAGCTGGGGGCTCCTGGCGGAGCCTCTCAGGAGGTTGGGGTTGTTGTCAATCCCTAAGCAGGACCTGCTTCACTTAGAACCTCAGTTCCCTCAGGGGGTGTTGGCAGGATTCAGTCCCTATCGAAGGCCTCAGTTCTTCTCTGTCTGTTGTTGACGCTCAGGATTAGGCTACGTGCTTGTGTCTGTGTCATGGTTCCCCATAGGGGCTTGTTCCCCAGTGTGGGGATCTGAGAGAGGACACAGGTCAGAGTGAGCACGTGGCTGGGCACTGAGCTATTCAAACCAAATCTCAGAAAGGGCTTTGGTCATGCTGCCATCTTTTGTGGCATGGAAGTGTTCACTAAGTCCAGACCACATTCCAGGGGAGGGGGTTACACAAGGATGTATCTACATGAGCTGGGGATCACAGGGAGCCACTGAGGGGAGAAGGGGAACACCCCAGCAGGGTCAGTGCCTTGCCTGGAATCACAGACTGGTAAAGGCAGAACCAGGCATGAACCCAGCTCTGTGAATGTCCTCAAAGTTGGGGTCATGGCCGCACCTCACTATTCACTGGGAGCTCCGGAAAAGGTTGTGTTTTGTAACTGGCTGTAGACATGGAAATGGTACAGGGGTGAGGATAAGCATCGACATCCTAGACAGGAGGCATTCCAGCACGTTCCTGTCTGAAGAGGAGCCCAGGGCAAGGCAAACCACTGAGTGCCCCCGTGTCCACATGTCACCCAGAGGAAAGGAGGGAATGGCTCGTGACACATGACTGGCAGAGTCTAGGGTAAGGGTGGGCTCAGTCCTTCTAGGCCAAGGCTCCAATACCTTCTCAAGGATTGCCTTGGAAATTAACAGCCCAGGACCTTGGGAAGCTATTTCTCATCCATCCCTAGGTGGGACTGTCATCTGGACCTGCAGAATGTGAGCACTGGTGCACACACATGTGCCCACAGGACCGTGCATGTCCCTGTGGGCACATACACACACACACCAACTCTCTCTCTCTCTCTCTCTCTCTCTCTCTCTCTCTCTCACACACACACACACACACACACACACACACACCATTAGGACTCTGGGGTGGGATCTGAGGAGGGGCAGGCTCAGAGAAGGTGAGAAAGGAAGAAAATGTAGTTGGAGGTATTGTCTACATGGGATACCACTCCTTCAATTTCATAGATACTATCCCACCTCTGCCTGTGGACTTCTGGAGGAAGTACATGCTAGAATAATGCCTATAGCATGGGCAAGACACAGAGCATCCCTGACAGGCACAATCGCTTATCCAGGGTCAAAACAGGTAAGAATGGAGAGCTGTGTCAGAACCCAGGTGTGTTTCCAAGCTGCGGCCCTGGCTGCACCCAGACTTTCCCTGGGGCTTGTGGAGTGGGGTGTGTTGGTGTCACTGGGTACAGATGTGGCATGGTATGCAGAAAGGGGATGAGCAGCCAGCAGCCCAGAGCATTGTTGGTGTAGGTTCTAATCCAGGAGTGGACCCAGGTAGCGGATCCCAGGCAGTGAAATCACAAACTTGACAACAGACCCCAACAGAACATGGAACCCCTGTCACCAAGCACCCGCATTCTAGTGCAGTCCCATATTAGGCTCACTTGGCTGGAGACATCCGACTGTGAGAGATGTTCTCGTACTGCTTGCCCACTTCCTGGGGCTCTGGCTTCAGAAACCCCAGTGGAGGGATTTTTCACCTGCTGCAGACACTGGCTCAACTCACGCCCCCGATGCCTCAGGGCGTTTGCCAGGAGGTGCAGGAAGGTAACACCAAGCGAACTAGCCCTGGCCAGGCCACCTCTCCAAGCCATCCCTGAACAGCCCCATCCCTTCCTCTTCAGTTTCAGGGAAAGAGGGATTGTGGGGAGGTCCTGCCCTGGGCTGGAGGGGGTTGCAGGGCAGTGGATACCCTGGTGATGCCTTCATGTTCACACCGATGGCATGGTGGGCGCGGTGGAAAGAGGATCCCTGAGGCGCCTCTCACCTGTACCAGAGTGAATCCAAGGCCCTCAAGCTGTGTCACTTTTCTCTCCATGGTGGAGCTGTGTGCATCCTGCGGTGTGGCGTGTCTGGAAGGGAGTCCCCTGGATCTGAGGACCAGCAAAGGCAGCCAGACAGGACTCTGAGGCCTCCTGCCTGGCTGCCGGGCACTGTCTTTACAGAGCTCCCCACAGGAAGTGGGGCAGGAGCTCAACGATGGGATCCCCTGCCCCACCTCCTTGAAGGACAGGAAGGAGTCCCCACTGCCAACAGAACCCAGCGCTGGCTCAGGGTGAGTGCAGGTGGGGCCCCGATGCAGCAAAAAGGGCCCCGGGTCCCAGCAGCCAGCCTGCTCCTCCCCTGGGCTCCCTCCTAAACTCCTGCTCCCACATGAATCTGGTTCCGCATCTCCTCCCCAAACTTGCCCTCAGGGGCCTGACCCGGCCTTGGCCAGATGCAGAGTCACTGTTCGACATATTTGTAAGAATAGCAGAAAAGAGACTTTAAACCATGTCTCATGACATTCAGTCTAGAGTCCTTTTGCACTGTGCTATGCATTTTCCTAACTAGTGCTCCCTGGTGTCCCCGTTGGCCTGAAAGTCCTTCCCCACCTTCCCCAAGTCTTGCACAAGATCATGGTGAGTCGGGGGACTTTTCCCCAAAGGGACATGGGGCTCATGGTACTATGTCTGCTGTTCTGCCATTGGGCTGCGAAACAACACATCCCTGGGGACCCCTCAGGGTCAGGAACAGGGGCCTCACTGTGCTGCACAACATTCCAGAAGGCCGATCAGTCACCCCAGCCATTGAGCCCCTCACTGATGCAGGACTTTGATGTGATTCCCTTCTGTTGCCAACTCACAGTGCTGCACTGAACATACCACACGCCCTAATAACCTGAGCAGTCCCACCCAAGGAACAGTCTCTGTGTTCTCCTCTCAAGACTGGGATATGCTGTCAGAACTCACAGGGACGATGCCGTTAATGCAGGGAGGTGCTGTCAATACTCAGCTAACAACCTGACCTGAGATACCAACATGGTCAGACATCCTCCACTTCACATCCTTGTATTGTTGCCAAGATCCTTTTTCCTTAAAAAGATTTAATTATTTATTTATTTGAGACAGAGACAGAGACAGAGGGGGTCGGGGGAGAGACAGAATCCTCAAGCAGACTCTGCCCTAAGTGCGGAGCCTGATGAGGGGCTGGATCTCAGGATGCTCAAATCTTGACCTGAACTGAAACCAAGAGTTGGACCCTTAACTGACTGAACCACTCAGGTACCTTGCTCCTTTTGTCTACTGTGGGCCCTCCTGTCCTACCTCTTTGCACATGTCACCGAGAGCCCAGGGGTTTGCTCTGGGCTCCAACCCCCAACCCTCCTGGTGGCTACAGTGCTGACTGCATGTCTTCCCTGTCCCACCTCAGGGTAAAAAGGCCTCAACAGTGAAGAGCAAGGAGACCTGCGTGGTGTGGCCCCACCGGGCAGAGCTGCTGAGGAAGCGAGTAGAACACCTGGTGCCCGCCTTCCTAGACAGAGACCTCAGCTATGTCTCCATGTTCCTGGGCATGTACAGAGCTTTTGCCACCACCCACAAGGTGAGAAGCCTGCCCCTCCACAGCCCAGTGGGATTTGGCCACTTACGGGTTGGGAGTCTTGAGAATGTCACCAAACTTCCCTGAGCCTCAGTTTGCTCCTTTGATTGGGACAGAGCTATTATAGGGACTCAGTGGGGTCCTGTAGGGAAAGTACACCTGGGTGCCTGGCCCTGTGGAAAGGTCCGCTAGAGGGGCTGTGGTCATGCTCATTTATCATTGTCCTGCTCCCCGCGATGAAGCCTCTGCCTCATCCCTCACTGTCACCATAGTATTGAGCTGAGCTCTTTTCCCACTGGAAAAGGAGATTTGAGACTCCGTCTGGGGTCTGTGTCCTGGCTGAAACCAGAACAGGGATGCCTGGGGATAAGCAGGGGACCCCAGGCCCACTCATATATCTGTGATGTAGCTGATTGGGACGCTTTCATTCATCAAGCATAAAGGATGCCCTCCTAGGCGCAGATATGCAGACGTTTCTCTGGGAGCTGACTGTGATCCCATGCCCAGAGCAGACAGCACCCTGGAGCACCCCAGGGCACCATACTAGCTGGGAGTCAGATAGTGACACTAGACATGTTGAGAGGTAGGGTGGTCCACAGGGCATTTCATGTGATGGCCCCCTGGCCTCCTCTAGCTATGGATGCCTCCTCTCTTACTGTGATGAGATCAGCTGAGCCCAAGAATAGTGGAACATGTGAGCGAGCTTATCTAATGCAGGAAGGCCTTCCCTCTCCAAGAAGGGAGCAAAGGGACTGTGATTTGGAGGGGCTGCTTTACCCTCACCCCAAACATCTGATATTCCTGTGAGAGGGTCAAGGTCTGAGGGCTTCTTCTGCAAAAGAGGAAAGGGGTCCTGGGGAGCCGTGGGTGGGGTGTGGGCACTGGGGAAGAGCAGAGGGGGCTGGAGGACAGCTTCAGCACCTAAGAGAGTCATTCCCAACCCCAGCCCCCTCCCAGACCTGTCTCTACCCCAATCCTGGGGACCCAGAACAAAGGGTGTGGGGAGCATCACACTTAACCATCTGGTGGAACCTGGACACTGGGCTCAGGAGACCCAGTGGGGGTTCAGGGATTGGACATCCCCCACCCAGTGAACAGGCCAGACACCACCCCTCCCTGCCCACATGCAGTTGAAGTCAAGTGGCAAGCGGGCAGGGAGACAGACTGAGGAGTGTGTCCAGCTTCCGCAAGGAGGACAGAAATGGTCACACCATGGGTCAAGAGCTCCCAATCACAGAGGTTTTTGCCAACCCCTCCTCAGTGACCAGGCCTGTCTCAGGCAGGACTGCCAGATCACAGGTAGACATGGAGTAGGAATGGTCTCTGACAGCCAGGAGCTGGAGACCGAGGGGCCCAGGTTCCCACAGGGGTTCCCTGAGGCATCGGTGTAGAGGGCGCCCCATCCTCTGACTCCTCTGCCCACCTGTCTGTTCCCAGGGCCATCTCCTCCATCCTGGGCACCTGGCTGGACCACTACCCTGAAGACTTCTTCCAGCCCCCAGAATTTCCCTGCCTGAAGATGCTGCTGGCATACTTAGGGCTCAACATGCCAGGCTCAGACTTGGAGCGACGTGCCCAGCTCCTCTTCTCACAGCTGGGCCACCTTGAGCCCATTGAGCCAGAGGCTGAGGCTGAGGAGGACTGTGGGTGACTGATGGGGGCCTGTGGAGGGGAGACGGTGGGCCACACAGAGCAAGCCTCCATAGACTGCAGTTTGGTTGGGGGCAATGAGTAGTCTCAAATCCCTGCCCCATGGGCTGCAGTCCGGGGAGACCACCCAGGGACCGGATCTTGGACTCAGACAATATTGAGTGGTGGGCAAAGTTTCCCTAATTTAGACAATCACGGTGATGATACTTTCTCTTCTTGGAGCTACAGCAGCAACCCCAGAGCAAGATCCTGAACCACCCCTAGAGCTAGCCCCAGCGCCCTCTGCGGGGCCTGCTGCAGCTTCACAGCCTGAGTCGGTGAAAGCCATCACTGCGGCTAGAGCTCAGCAATTAGAAAGAGCAGTGATGCCACCTGCCATGTCGGGGCCAGCGCAGGTGACAGTCACAGCTCTGATCCAGAGACAGGAGCTGGAAGAGCCCCCTGCACCTTTGGCAGCCCCGGAGACTGACAGGCTCCAGCAGCAGCTATGGGGGTCCCCGAAGGGCTTGAGCAACCCCCTGCCTCAGTGCAGCAACCAGCCTCGGTCCCTGAGCAACAGCTCCTATCGGCTGCAGCCCTGAAGGACGGCTTCCCCTCCCCTGTCATTCCAGTGTTTGTAATTTTGTGTTGTTCATGCACCTATTTAATGGCTTAATATATTTTGTTCTATAAATAAACTATAAATTGAGTTCACATAAAATTTTACTCTGATCCTTTTAAATTGTACATCCGGGTGCCATCAGGTCCACTCAGAGTGTTGCACAACCTTGTCCTTCTACAACATTTCCCTCCCAGAGACCCCTGTGCTACTCATCAGTCATTGCTCATTCCCTCGGCCCAGTCCCTGCAGCCACTGCTCTTCTCTTGGGCTCTGGTGGTTACTTCTTCTGGGTTTTCATGTGTGTGGAATCATACAGTTGGCCTTTTGTGTCTGGCTACATAACATACGAGTGATTCATTATTTTTTCAGGTTTAAAAAAATAACATTTTACTACAAAGGAATATTCCTGATAGAATAAAGATTATGTGAAGCCCCAAAACGAAATATTTTCATTATCTGGGATAGGTACATACATACTTTTGTAAGTATGACTCGAGAGCCAGAAATATCTGGGTCCATGAGACACCTTTAAAATCTTTCATTTTCCTGGATAAGCCATGTTTCAATTATTCTAATGTGCCTATTAAAAAATAAGATTGCATATTAAATCTTCTCTTTTATTACAAACATATCAAGTAATTAAAAAGTTCCCTAAGGTTTTAGCCAGATTATGTTTTGTTAGTAAAATAGTGATTTAATATGAAGAAAAGAAGACACATTCCTTCTACCAAGAAATGATCTCCCATAAACATGGTGTCCCTCTTCCAGTCCCTTCCCTCTGCGGGCAGTACGCGCGCGCGTGGATATGTGTGTGTGACGGGGGCGCGGCTGGGAGGGTTCCACAGCTGGGCTCTTGTTCTGCCTGAAGTCCCCACAGCGGACAGGCACTGTGCTCCTGTCCCCTTGTGCATTTTCAGTGACCACACATCATTCACTCAGCAGGACCATCTGTTGAACAACTGAGCCATTTCCAATTATTTGAGACTCATCATTAAACTGAAGAGTACGTCTGTGCCATAAATCTCTCTTTCTTTAGGACTGATTCCTATAAGCACAATTTCTGGAACACACTGTAGGCACATTGTTGGAGTACTGGCTGCAGGGTCCTCTATCTATGCTCTCTTTATTAAAGTGGAGACTTGTTCGGGAAAGGAGGGACCCTGGAGACTAGAGATGAGCCCTGAAATCATGAGGAGGACAAGCCAGCAGTGAGGCCATCAGGCTACCAGGAAGTGACCCGTGGAGCAGGAAAGAGGCTGTCCATACCCCCCGCATGGGTCCTCTCCCGACAAGCACCCCTGACCGGGTCCCGGAACACACCTCATCCAGGCCCCGTCCCAGGACACACCCCAGCCTCTCCAGCACCTCCTGCTCCATTACTCAGCTTCTAAACTAGAGAACCAGGCCCTGCTTCCAGGCCAACAGAAGGGTGTCGGCCAGGCCACACCTGTCTGCTTGCTCCCTGTCCATCCTCGCTGGGCCCCTTCCTCTCACGAAGGAACTGCTAATGGAAGCACAGGTGCATGAGTTACAGACATGACCCGAATGTGTTCATCCAAATGTACATTTAGTGGCAACAGCAAGAACCACTTGAACCTCTGTGAGCAAGAGAGACCGTTACAAAGCACACTGGGTGCTCATGGAAGTTGCAGGATGGACAGAGCCTCAACCAGAGGCTTTGGCACTGGGCATAGCCCCTCCACACCCCTCAGGCTCCTCCAGCAGTGACCCCTTGCCCCTGCCAGCCCCAACCTTGATATCCCTCCAGTTCAGTTTTTGTGAGAGAGGGGGCTATGTTTCCTGCCCAAGACACAAGTGAGGAGAAGGGAGAGATCCCTCTCCTCTCACAAAGTCAGCTGAGGGGGAGTCCACTTGATCTGAAGCTCTCCATCTGGGGGGCCTGCAAAGGACAGAAACCCTGTGACCCTCCGCCTTCCCCAGGGAGGTTCAGTGTGGTCAGGCACTGCAGGAGTCTGCTGAATTTGGGTCACAACATGATCTCGGCTCCGGGGCTGGAGATCTGGGTGGCCATTTTAATTTTCATCCTCTAAAGAGGCAGAGAAAGCCTTCTGGGAACAGAAGCCACAAAGAGCAACCAGCTTACCCTGAGCCCCATCCAGCCCCCTGGCAAGGGGCAGTACATCTCTGCCCAGGCAAAGACACTTGAGGATCAGCGCAGTAGGCCCCTGCCCCCCAGAAAACCAGGTGGAAAAACAGGTGAACAGCAAGTTTACAGACCAAACAGGACTGCAAAACTCCAGCACCAGGGGAAAATAGTATATAAAACTCGAGGTTTTTTTCTCATGATTCATTTATCTTTCTGTTTAAAATTTTCCATTTCTTTCTTTTTTCCCTTTCAACTAGTTTTTTTTATCAACTCTTATTTTTAACTCTTTTTCTTTCATTTTTTACATTTACATTTTATAGATATATTCTTCATTTTTGGATTCCTTTCACTGTATTCAATTTTATTTTTGTATATACGCGTAAGTTTTGCTTTCTTTACAATTTTGGGATTTAGTGTCTTCTAACACACAGACCAAAAGACACTCAGGACCAAGTGGATCACCCTGTTTTGTCCACCCTGTGAGATCATATTCTCTCCTTGCCCCATCCATTCTTCTCTGGGCAAAATGACTAGAAGGAGGAATTTACAACAAAAGAAAGAACTACAGGTAATACTCTCTGCTGCAGATCTAATCAATATGATTATAAGTAAAATCCCAGAGCTGGAATTCAGGATAACAATTATAAAGTTACTAGCTGGGCTTGAGAAAAGCATAAAAGACACTAGAGAATCTCTTAGTGCAGAAATGAGATCAAATTAGGCAGAAATTTAAAAGGCTCCAACTGAGATGCTGTCTAAATTGGATGCTCAACAGCTAGGGTAAATGAGGCAGAAGATAGAGCAGGGACACAGAAGACAAGTTGATGGAAAGGAAGGAAGCTGAGGAAAAGAGAGAAAGCCAACTAATGGGCCATGCGGGGAAGTTTTGAGAAATCAGCGATGCCATAAAAGGAAACAATATTCGAATTACTGTGGTCCCCAAGGGAGAAGAAAGAGACAGAGGGACAGAAGGCGTATTTGTGCAAATAATAGCTGAGAACTTCCCTAATCTGGGGCAGGGATTCAAGTCCAAGAGGTAGAGAGGGCCCCTCCCCAAATCAATAAGAATAGATCGATACCCCGACATAAAATAGTGAAGCTTACAGATTTCAGAGATAAAGAAAAAATCCTGAAAACAGCTTGAGACAAGAGGTTCTTAACCTACAGGGGTAAGAACATTAGACTGGCAACAGACCTATCCACAGAGACCTGGCAGGCCAGAAAGGGCTGGCATGATCTATTCACGGTACTAAATGAGAAAAACATGCAGCCAAGAACACTTTATCTAGCAAGGCTGTCATTCAGAATGGAAGGAGAGATAAAGAGTTTCCAGGACAGAAAGAAACTCAAAGAGTATGTGACCATTAAACCACCCTGCAAGAAATATTAAGGGGGATCCTGTAAGTGAAGAGAGACACTAACAGTAACATAGGCCAGAAAGAAACAGAGACAATGTATAGAAATAGGGACATGACAGGAAGTACAATGGCACTAATCTCCATCTGCTTTTGAGATTTTCTCTTTATCATTGGTCTTAAGCAATTTTATTAGGATGTATGTTGATAAGGTTTTTTTCATGATCCTTATGCTTAGGGTTTTGGTTTGCTTTATTTCTATATTCTTGAATCTATAGGTGTAGAGTGTTCATAAAATTTGGATAATAAAAAATTCTTAAATATTTTTTTCTGTACCTCAGCTAATTTCTTATCTACCGGGCCACTTGAAATTGTTCCACAGCTCACACATAGTCTAGTGTTTGTGTGCAGGGGGTGGTTTACACCCTTCTTTTTCTATGCTTTATTTTGGACAGTTGCTATGGTCATACATTCAAGTTCATTTTTTTTTCTTCTTTGGTGTCTAATCTGATAGTAAGCCCATCTACTATAGTTTTCATCTTAGACATGGTGTTTTTCAGCTCCAGAAGTTTGGTTCTCCTTGTTTTTATATCTTCTATGTCTCTATTTAACTTAATCCTTTGTGTACATTCTTATTTATATGAAATCTCTAACAGTTGTTTGAATGTACATGTGCAGTACTTCCATCATCTTTTTCATTTCTGGGTATGTATCTACTGTTTCATCTTTCTCCTCATTACAGGTTGAACTTTTCTCCTTCTTTGCCTTCTGGCAATCTTTTATTTGAAGGCAGGTATTGTGAATTTTAATTGTTAGATATTAACTATTGCTTATATTCCTACACATATTCTTGAGGATTGTTCTGATGGTTAGGTTCCTTAAAAACTATTTTATCCTTCCAGACTAGCTTTCAAAAAGCTTTCTTAGGTGGTATCAGAGTAGTCTTCAATGTATTCTGCATTGTTCTGATGGTATTCTGAGTACTCTTTACAATGTGTCATGAATTATGAGGTTTTCCACTCTGGCTGCTGGTACCACAGACATTACCTGATTGTGTGTGAAATCTAGTGGCTTTTTCCCTTCTGTTTCTCCTGGGCTATTATTTTCTCCAGACCAGGTACATTCCTCACAGGTACAGTGATCCTGTATGGGTTTCAGAAGTTCTCTTTCTCTCTGCAGCTCTCCTCAGTATTCTGTACTGTAAATGATGGTCATACTGACGTCTCTGAAATTACATCTTGCTGTCTCAAATTCAAGGAAATTGTTGGGCTTTGCCTGTATTCCTCATCCCTGACCTGTAGACTAAAAACTAAATCTTTAGGCAGTAAGTCAGGGAAATCCAGAGTCCTCCCCATGTTTGTTTTCCCTCTTGCAGAAGTCACTTTCCTGCATTGCCTGGATATATATAGAAAGTGTTATTGCAGGGCACCTGGGTGGCCCAGTTGGTTAAGCCTCTGACTTGTGATTTTGACTCAGACTCAGGTCATAATCTCAGGGTCTTGGGAACAAGCCCTGCATTGGGCACCACACTCAGCACAGAGTCTGCTTGATATTCTCATTCTCCCCCTCCCATCCCCCCACTCTCTCTCTCTCTCAAATATATTAAATCTTTAAAATAAAATAAAGTAAGTTACTTAAGAGACAGTCTATGCAAGAAGGACACTCAGACCCTCCTCTGTTCCCCTGAAAGCAGGAACTAAACCTCCCATGTGAAAGACACCTACCCTGTTCCAGGAGGTAAAGAAATATCCTTATCATAAGAGATAGGAAATTAAGAGCCAAGAAAGCTGCATAAACAACCTTATTCCTTTTTACTAATTTACCACCTCAGCCATTCTGTTTTCCAAAGTGGCTGCACCAGCTTGCATTCCCGCCAACAGTGTAAGAAGGTTCCCCTTTTTCCACATCCTCGCCAAATTTGTTGTTTCCTGCCTTGTCAATTTTTGCCATTCTAACTGGTGTAAGGTGATATCTCAATGTGGTTTTGATTTGAATTTCCCTGATGGCTAATGAAGATGAACATTTTTTCATGTATCTGTTAGCTATTCGTATGTCTTCTTTAGAAAAGTGTCTGTTCATGTCTTCTGCCCATTTTTTGACTTGACTATTTGCTTTTTGGGTGTTGAGTTTGAGAAGTTCTTTTTTTTTTTAATTTTCAATAAGTATTTTACTTCATTTCCATGGAAACTGGTTTGGATAGTATATCTTTTTTTAAATTTTTTTATTGTTATGTTAATCACCATATATTACATCATTAGTTTTTGATGCAGTGTTCCATGATTCATTGTTTGCTCATAACACCCAGTGCTCCATGCAGAACATGCCCTCCTCAATACCCATCACCAGGCTAACCCATCCCCCTACCCTCCTCCCCTCTAGAACCCTCAGTTTGTTTTTCAGAGTCCATCATCTCTCCTGGTTCGTCTCCCCCTCTGACTTACTCCCCTTCATTCTTCCTCTCCTGTTATCTTCTTCTTTTTCTTTTTTCTTAAAATATGTTGCGTTATTTATTTCAGAAGTACAGATCTGTGATTCAACAGTCTTGCACAATTCACAGCACTCACCGTAGCACATACCCTCCCCAATGTCTATCACCCAACCACCCCATCCCTCCCACCCCCGACCACTCCAGCAACCCTCAGTTTGTTCCTGAGATTAAGAATTCCTCATATCAGTGAGGTCATGTGATACATGTCTTTCTCTGATTGACTTATTTCACTCAGCATAACACCCTCCAGTTCCATCCACGTCGTTGCAAATGGCAAGATCTCATTCCTTTTGATGGCTGCATAATATTCCATTGTGTATATATACCACCTCTTCTTTATCCATTCATCTGTCGATGGACATCTTGGCTCTTTCCACAGTTTGGCTATTGTGAACATTGCTGCTATAAACATTGGGGTGCACGTACCCCTTCGGGTCCCTACATTTGTATCTTTGGGGTAAATACCCAGTAGTGCAATTGCTGGATCGAATGGTAGCTCTAATTTCAACTGTTTGAGGAACCTCCATACTGTTTTCCAGAGTGGTTGCACCAGCTTGCATTCCCACCAACAGTGTGGGAGGGTTCCTCTTTCTCCACATCCCCGCCAACATCTGTCGTTCCCTGACTTGTTAATTTTAGCCATTCTAACGGGTGTGAGGTGGTATCTCATTGAGGTTTTCATTTGGATTTCCCTGATGCCGAGCGATGTTGAGCACTTTTTCATGTGCCTGTTGGCCATTTGGATGTGAGAAGTTCTTTTTTTTTTTTTAAGATTTTGTTTATTTATTTATTTGAGAGAGCGAGAATGAGAGAGAGAGCACACGAGGGGAAGAGGGTCAGAGGGAGAAGCAGACTCCCTGCTAAGCAGGGAGCCCGATGCAGGACTCTATCCTGGGACTCCAGGATCATGACCTGAGCCGAAGGCAATCACTTAACCACTGAGCCACCCAGGCACCCCGAGAAGTTCTTTATAGATCTTGGATACCAACCCTTTATCTGTAACGTCATTTGCAAATATCTTCTCCCATTCTGTGGTTGCCTATTAATTTTGTTGACTGTTTCCTTTGTGGCATCACTTCAGAGTTTTTTCAATGGGTTTCCTTAAATTCCTAAAATAGAAGTCACCTTAATTCAGTGTACTGTAAATTCCTTACAGGAGCAAATCATGATTCTCATGGATCTTTTTATCTCATACTACAAAAAGTATGATATTGCACACACCCTAAATTATAGACCGCTTATTGATTGCTTTTAGCAGACAGTCGGTGACCTTTCATAAGGGAGGAGCATGGCACTTTGATCTTTTGGAATGGAGAGAATGGAATGGGAAGGAGGAAACAGTCAGGAGGATCAAAAGATACCAAAAAGTGGGGCACCTGGGTGGTTCAGTGAATTAAGCATCTGACTTTGGCTCAGGTCATGATCTCAGAGTCCTGGGACCCAGCCCCCTGATGAGCCCTGAGTGGGGGCTCCCTGCTCAGTGAGGAGTCCGCTTGTCCCTCTCCATCTCCCATCACCCTTCCCCCCACTCATGCTCTCTCTCTTTCTCAAAAAATTATCTTTTTTTAAAAATACCAAAAGTTACCTATCTTGACACCAATAAAAAATTTCTATGTGATTCAACAAGCAACTCTTTTAAGTGTTGCTCCTCTATGAAGCACAGCATCCAAGTAAAGTAATAGAGTAAATATCAGTATCAGCAGCAGCAGACCTGGTTTAGCTGTTTACCTGAAATATAAACTCTGTGAAAAATCACTTAATGCCAAGTCCAATTTTCCTACGATGCTCCCCACCTCACAGGGATATTGTGAAGATCAAATAAATTAATGAGTGTGATAGAGCTTTGCAAAATCTCAAGTGCTATGCCAGTGTAAACAATTGTTCTCATTTATTCTGCAGAGGAAATGGGAACACACAATTTTGGAGCATGAGGGACTTCGGGGAGGAAAATCCTGAGTGGGACATTTAAGTGGGAGCCTCTATACAGTCAGAGAGGGAAGTACTGGGCAGGGAAAGAGGGCTACCAGGCAGAAGGGGGAAAATACAGACACCGTATGTTAGGCCAAAACTCAATTTCTCAACCTTGTATATTATCAGTGACGGTGGCAATAATAATTGCCCCATAATCAATTGAACATCATTTTCTATATTATCCTTAGTATATTATGCCTATGATAAAGGATCTCATTCCAAAAATGCTTGAGAATGAGTGCGGGCAGTATATCCCTCTTCCTGATGCATACCCTAATTGTCAACATGACAATATAATACAAGCCCCACATTGACCAAGGAGCAATATCTGTAAGTTCTGGAAGCTCTGAGTTTTTCAGTCAAGTCTGGCCTCTGATCAACGGTAACAAATGCAACAAGAAAACTGGAGAAAAGGAGCCCAAGCCGCAAGTCCTTAGGAGTAAGAATTTTTGGTAATTTCTGACACTTTCCCTCTAATACCATCTTCTCTTCTACACACTGTTTCATGAAGAGTCAGCTATAAGGCTTCCTTCTAACTCCACACCCTTGATTTCATATATCCTAACCATCCCTCAAAACTCTTCAATCTTGAAATTTAAACTCAAAGTATAGGGGCGCCGCACTGGCCCAGCCGGAGGAGTGTGTGGCTCTTGATCTCAGGGAGGTAAGTTCAAGTCCCATGTCGGGTGCAGAGATTACTTAAATAAATAAAACTTAAAAGAAAAACGCAAAGTGGGCGCCTGGGTGGCTCAGTTGGTTAAGCGACTGCCTTCGGCTCAGGTCATGATCCTGGAGTCCCTGGATCGAGTCCCGCATCGGGCTCCCTGCTCAGCAGGGAGTCTGCTTCTCCCTCTGACCCTCCCCCCATCTCATGTGCTTTCTCTCTCATTCTCTCTGTCTCTCAAATAAATAAATAAAATCTTTAAAAAAAAAAAAAGAAAAACGCAAAGTATGATCTGTATTCTTCTCCTTTGGATTCTTCTTTCACCAACTCAAACTACCAAGCTTCTATACCTAAACAGAGAAAGCCAAAGGGTAATTAGAGCAAGAGGTTCTAGATTTTCACTGCATAAAAAACAATGAATATTGATGCCAAAAGAGTTGGCTGTTACAGGGTGGTGGCTTTTTTGTTTGATTGACTGAATTGCATATTGCATAACTGTATTAACTTAAGCAACATATTCACCAAGTGCCAAATGCTTTGCAAAGATTTCAAGAGTTCTAAGAAAAACATTACTGTTGTTATTTATGTTTTATGGATGAGAAGCTGAGGCCGAGAAAGGCTAAATGCCTTGCCCAAATTTACACAACTAGGACATTGGAATTTGCACTCAAGACAATCTGACTCTGAAGTCCAAACACTTGACCCCTCTGGCAGAGAGCTGATTAAAATCTTAACTCATGGCCCATCCCTCATCTCTGTGTTTTTATATGGATTACATAAGAAAACACAAAAGCGCCTCACCTAATACTTAGCACATAATAGTTCATTTAATCATGTCTAAACACATCCTAAAGATTTAGAGGTGGAAGCCCTGCTTTCCCTTTAAATTTCCCTAGTGACTATTTCAAAGTCTGTAACTTTAGTCTGCACAGAATTAACTTTTTCTAACTAGTGACTAGGGCAAGCTGATGTCATTGCTTAAGAAGTCCCAAGAACATAAAACCTATATAATTCAGGTAAAAAACAAACAAACACCAACACCGCAGCTGCCAGCCCCAGCTGTTTTCTTTCTGTACAGATTTCCTTTCAGTACTCGGTAGAATAATCCACCTGAAGCTAGCAATATAAAACTTACACCTAGAGAGTGTGCTGCCAAGGAAACAGAATGCCTCCATCACACTGGTTCTGAATAATTAGGTCAAGTTTGTGTTAGAATCTCCTGGTAAACTAGCATGGCCTGCAAAAGTGGTCGGTAGCAACTTTCAATCATTCTGCTGCCAATATCACCTGAAAAAAGTGCAAAAAATATACGATTCTTACACCACATCTCCAGTTGACTGGAAACCAATTCTAGAAAATCTCAGGGCAGAGTTACATGCCCTACATATTGAAAACGATGATAATAATATAGGTGCTAAGGTGTAATATTTTGCAGAAATCCTGAAACACTTCTGATAAAATATCACCAAAGGTATTTACTGTGACTTAGCACCAAAAACTGAATAAGACCCAAGGAAACTTTGAGCGTTCTGGCCATTCTTATGGAAAAATCAAGGTAAGCAGGGTTAGTTGATTTGTCCAACTTTAAATTTGCCCAATTAGTTATTTCTACTGGAAGATAATTCGCTATCAAAACTTGACATTGAAACTACAAGACCGTGACAATTCAGTTCTCTTTGGAGGGGCTGGGAGCATCGGAAACAACCCAGGGTGCGTTTTATAGACATTTTGTTTTATTCTGTTTTTGCTTTTAATTATTTTCCTCCATTTTTTCTGAAATGTATGCCACAGACATTAGATTTCCTTTTTGTGCACCATATTCTCAACATAAACCGACACCAAATTTCTCTTGCAGTTGGGCACATCTTCATTTCTCAAAGCATTTTTTTTCCTGCAGCTACAAAGAAATAGAAAAAAAAAAGTGATGATGATGGAACACAAGTCTTCATATCAGACCTAGTTCTCCGTCCGCACAGCCTTTCTTGTGTGTGACGGTGAAATTCTCCAGATTGATTTAAAATAAACCCCTGGCTCCATTCTTGCTCAGTTCTTTAGTTTTCAATTTTGCAATCATCCTTTAGGAACTTAGTAAATTAAAAAGGTAAGATGTAAATCATTCACCATTTAAAATAGCTTTCTGGGGGCACTTGAGTGGCTCAGTTGATTGAGCATCTGACTCTTGGTTTCAGCTCAGGTCATGATTCATCAGGGTCGTGGGATGGAGCCCCACCTCGGGCTCTGTGCTAAGAGTGGAGCCTGCTTGAGATTCTCTCTCCTTCTCCCTCTGCCCCTCCCCCCCACACTCTCTCTTTCTCTAAAAATAAATAAATAAATCTTGAAAACAATAAAATAAAGTAGCTTTCTAGAGCAGAAACTTTAAATGAACAATCCAAGAAAAATTTTTAAATAGTAAAGTTAAAGACACCATGAGTTTAATTCATATGTTAACTTAAAGACTTCTCCTGCCCCAGAAATACCTTCTTTTCCCATGACCCTACTTTGCTAGTTTCCTAATTTGACACTACCTTAGTCTTCCCTCTATTGATATAGACTATCAAAAGGGCCACTGTCTGCAGAAGACCAGCATGATGAGTAATAGGAAATATTAGAGAAGAAAGAGGTAACTACAAGCAGAAGAGAAAAAGTTCTCTAGGTTTTTTTCATAAGCAATGTGGAGTTGATTCATTTGTCTGCAAGAGAGACCGACCTTGAGGAATGAGGGAAAGCTCCAGTAGTAGTCAGTGATGGGAAGAAGGCAGCACAGGATGACAGGACCCAAGGAACCAAGGGGGCAGCTTACATGGGTGGGCACCCCTGGAAGACTGTGCATCCAGGCAGTGTCATGAAGACAAGTGAGAAGAGAGAGACCCAGCCAGGTTGGCAGAGGGCACCTAGCACATCACAACCATCACCTAAATGATTCAGGTCTGAGTGGTGGCAGAGAGAGTCCAGGCCGGGAGTCAGGAGGCCTGAGCTCCAGACACAGCTATTACTGCAAATCTCTGTGAATTTGGGCCCATTGTTTTACCTCTCTGTGTCTCATTTTATCTACCTATGAAATGAAAAAAGAGAAAAAAGAAAAAAGGAGATGAGGAAAATGCTCAGATCTTTGTAAGAGCTAAGATCTTGTGGGGTACCTCGGTGGCTCAGTCAGTTAAGCGTCTGCCTTCAGCTCAGGTTAGGATCCCAGGGTCCTGGGATCGAGTCCCATGTCAGGCTCCCTGCGGAGCAGAGAGTCTGCTTCTCCCTCTGCCCGTCCTCCCTCTGCCCCTCCTCCCACTAGCTCTCGCAAAATCTCTGTCTGTCTCTCTCAAATAAATAAAATCTTAAAAAATAATAATGATCATAATAATAAATACATTTCTTATAAAAAATAGTGAGAACCCTCTTGCGCTGTTGGTGGGAATGCAAACTGGTACAGCCACTGTGGAAAACAGTATGGAGATTCCTCAGAAAATTAAAAAGAGGACGACCCTATGAGCCAGTAATTACCCTACTGGGCATTTACCCAAAGGAGACAAAAACAGTAATTCAAAGGGATATATGCACCCCTATGTTTATTGTAGTATTATTTACAACAGCCAAGATATGGAAGCAGCCCATGTGTCCACTGACTGATGAATGGATAAAGAAGATATGGCATATATATATATATATATACACACACAATGGAATGTTATTCTGCCATTTGCAACAACATGGATGGAGCTAGAGAGTATAATGCTAAGCAAAGTAAGTCAGTCAGAGAAAAACAAACACCATAAGTTTCACTCATATGTGGAATTTAAGAAACAAAAGAAACGAACAAAGGGGAAAAGGAGAGAAAGGATGGAAGGGACAAACCAAGAAACAGACTTAACTATAGAGAACACACTGATGGTCACCAGAGGAGAGGTGGGCGGGAGGGGGGCAGTGATGGGGATTAAGGAGTGCACCTGTCGTGATGAGCACTGGGTGATTAAAATTTAAAAAAAAATTTTATTTTTAAATAGTGAGTCCTGGGTCAAAAGGAAGTTAATTTAAAAGAAAAGAAAAGAACCACTCCAGTTTGACTTGTGGGCCAAACAACAGAATTGGACTTTACAAAGAGCTGAGGATAACCTAGTCAGGACAGGAAGCTCTTTGGCCTGGACCTTGATCTGCAGCTGCAGGATGAGCAAGTCCGGGGACTGAGGCAGAAGCCAGTCTCCCTCACCTCCTCGCCAGAGTTTCCAAGGCTTCCAGGGTTTTCTCCAGCCTCCTCCGAAGAAATGTTCCAAATACACCCCAGCCACACTGCACATGGCCCAGCAGCTTGGGAAAAGGCCTCTGCCGGCCACAAACCAGGTCATTGCCATGACAGTCCCAGGGCATCACCACAGAGCCCACAGGGGTGGAAGTGGTTTGGCCAAATGAAAAATGCAGTCAACAGGCAATAGAGAGAACTGTGCTCAAGGCCAGGACTTGTACGACTTTGAATATGTTACTGGCTTGGGGTAGAAAAATCTTCATTTCTTCTCCACTAAAGATTTATGACTAAATATAAGCACTCCCCTCTCCAAGGCTGCCTTAGATCTCTTGGTGAATCATGGTTCTCTGCACTATTATTCCAAAAACGTGTGTGTGGCACCTACTGCGTGTCCAGCATGATTTAAGTTGCTGAATGGGTTTTTTTTTATTATGTTATGTTAATCACCATACATGACATCATTAGTTTTTGATGTAGTGTTCCATGATTCATTGTTTGTGCATAACACCCAGTGCTCCACGCAGAATGTGCCCTCTTTAATACCCATCACCAGGCTAACCCATCCCCCCACCCCCCTCCCCTCTAGAACCCTCAGTTTGTTTCCCAGAGTCCATCGTCTCTCATGGTTCATCTCCCCTTCTGATTCTACCACCTTGATTTTCCCCTTCCTTCTCCTAATGTCCTCCATGCTCTTCCTTATGGTCCACAAATAAGTGTGAATCATATGTGAAACCATATGATTAATTGACTTTCTCTGCTTGACTTATTTCACTTAGCATAATCTCCTCCAGTCCCATCCATGTTGATGTAAAAGTTGGGTATTTATCCTTTCTGATGCCTGAGTAATATTCCATTGTATATATGGACCACATCTTCTTTATCCATTCGTCTGTTGAAGGGCATCTCGGCTCCTTCCAGTTTGGCTATTGTGCACATTGCTGCTATGAACATTGGGGTGCATATGGCCCTTCTTTTCACTACATCTGTGTCTTTGGGGTAAATACCCAGTAGTGCAATTGCTGGATCATAGGGTAGTTCTATTTTTAACGTTTTAAGGAACCTCCACACTGTTTTCCAAAGTGGCTGTATCAACTTGCATTCCCACCAACAGTATAAAAGGGGGGTGGTGCGTGGGTGGCTCAGTCATTAAGCGCCATGACCTTCGGCTCAGGTCATGGTCCCAGGGTCCCGGGATCGAGCCCCACATCGGGCTCCCTACTCAATGGGAAGCCTGCTTCTCCCTCTGCTTGTGTTCACTCTCTCGCTGTGTTTCTCTCTGTCAAATAAATAAATAAGATCTTTAAAAAAAAAAAGTGTAAAAGGGTTCCCCTTCACAACCTCTCCAACATTTGTTGTTTATTGCCTTGTCAATTTTTGCCATTCTAACTGGTGTAAGGTGGTACATCTCAATTTAGTTTTGATTTGAATTTCCCTGATGGCTAATGATGTTGAACAATTTTTCATGTGTCTGTTAGCCATTTGTATGTCTTCTTTCGAGAAGTGTCTGTTCATGTCTTCTGCCCATTTTTTCACTGGATTATTTGTTTTTTGGGTGTTGAGTTTGAGAAGTTCTTTATAGATCTTGGATACCAGCCCTTTATCTGTAGTGTCATTTGTCTTATCTCATTCCGTGGGTTGCCTCGTTGTTTTGTTGACTGTTTCCTTTGCTGTGCAAAAGCGTTTTATCTTTATAAAGTCCCAAAAGTTCATTTTCACTTTTGTTTTGCTTGCCTTTGGAGACATGTCTTGTAAGAAGTTGCTGTGGCCGATGTTGGAGAGGTTATTGCCTATGTTCTCCTCTAGGATTTTGATGGATTCCTGTCTCACATTGAGGTCTTTCATTTATTTAGAGTTTATCTTTGTGCATGGTGTAAAAGAATGGTTGAGTTTCATTCTTCTGTATATAGCTGTCCAATTTTCCCAGCACCGTTTATTGAAGAGACTGTCTTTTTCCCTTTTTTTTTAAAGATTTTATTTATTTATTTGAGAGAGAGAGAGAGCACATGAGAGGGGGGAGAGTCAGAGGGAGAAGCAGACTCCCTGCTGAGCAGGGAGCCTGATGCGGAACTCGATCCCGGGACTCCAGGATCATGACCTGAGCCAAAGGCAGTTGCTTAACCAACTGAGCCACCCAGGCACCCAAGACTGTCTTTTTTCCATTGGATATTTTTTCCTGCTTTGTCGAAGATTAGTTACCATAGAGTTGAGGGTCCATATCTCAGCTCTCTACTCTGTCCCACTGATCCATGTGTCTGTTTTTGTGCCAGTACCATGTTGTCTTGGTGATCACAGCTTTGTAATAGAGCTTGAAATCAGGCAACATGATGCCCCCCGCTTTGTGTTTCTTTTTCAACATTTCCTTGGCGATTCGGGGTCTTTTCTGGTTCCATACAAATTTTAGGATTGTTTGTTCCAGCACTTTGAAAAATGCCATTGGTATTTTGATCGGGATGGTGTTGAAAGTATAGATTGCTCTGGGCAGCACAGACATTTTAACAATGTTTATTCTTCCAATCTATGAGCATGGAAAGTTTTTCCATCTTTTTTGTGTCTTCTTCAATTTCTTTCATAAGTGTCCTGTAGTTTCTAGAGTATAGATCCTTTACCTCTTTGGTTAGGTTTATTCCAAGGTATCTTATGGTTTTTGGTGCTGTTGTAAATGGAATCGATTCCCTAATTTTGCTTTCTACAGTTACATCATTAGTGTATAGGAAAGCAACTGATTTCTGTGCATTGATTTTGTATCCTGCCACATTACTGAATTGCTGTATGAGTTCTAGTAATTTGGGGGTGGAGTCTTTTGGGTTTTCCACATTAAGTATCAGGTCATCTGTGGAGAGAGAGTTTGACTTCCTCATTGCCAATTGAATACCTTTTATTTCTTTTTGTTGTCTGATTGCTGTTGCTAGGACTCAACATTCCTCAATTTCTATGAAAAGCCCACAGCGAATATCATTCTCAATGGGGAAAAGCTGAAAGCCTTTCCCTTAAGAACAGGAACAAGACAAGGATGCCGACTCTCGACACTATTTTTTCCTAATTCTTGACAGAGTGTCCAACAGAGAAAATGGGAGAGGCAAACCTACTCAATCAAAGCACTTCTGTGACATACATTCGGCTTGGAGGCTTATCTGTAAATCAGAAGGTTTTACAGATAACACAGAAGGCTGTGTTTGCCATGTTCCTCACTTTCTATGTCCTGACACTGATTGGGAACATTCTCATTGTCATAACAATTATCTGTGACCACTGGCTCCATACCCCAATGTATTTCTTCCTCAGTAACCTGTCTTTTATTGATGTCTGTCACTCCACGGTCACTGTCCCCAAGATGCTGATAGATACGTGGTCCGAAGAGAAGCTCATCTCCTTTGAGGCCTGTGTCACCCAGACGTTTTTCCTGCACCTCTTTGCCTGCACCGAGATCTTTCTCCTCACCATCATGGCCTATGATCAGTTCATGGCCATTTGCAAACCCCTGCATTACATGACGGTGATGAACTGGAAAGTATATGTGCTGCTGGCTGTGGCCCTCTGGATGGGGGGCACCGTCCACTCCGTATCACTGACCTCCCTCACCATCAAGCTGCCCTACTGTGGTCCTGATGAGATTGACCAGCTTCTTCTGTGATGTGCCTCAGGTGATCAAACTGGCCTGCACAGATACACACATCATTGAAATCCTCATCGTCTCCAACAGCGGGCTGACTCTGTGGTCTGTTTCGTGGTCCTCGTGGTGTCCTACGCAGTCATCCTGGTGAGCCTGAGGCAGCAGATCTCCGAAGGCAGGCAGAAGCCCTTATCCACCTGTGCAGCCCACCTCACTGTCGTCTCACTCTTCCTGGGACACTGCATCTTCATCTATTCCCGTCCATCCACCAGCCTCCTGGAGGACAAGGTGGTGTCTGTGTTTTTCACCACTGTTACCCCCCTCCTGAACCCCATCATCTATACTCTTAGGAATGAAGACATGAAGAATGCCTTGAACAAGTTCATGAGGAGGTTGGAGGGGAGAGGGAAAAAATGACAATGTCTAAGCTCTCAAGAGGCCTGGTGCTCCACACTGAAGAAACACCATGCAAAGAATAAGTCACCTAACATTTAGCAGGCTCTGTGACTTATAAAATTGTCTTCTCGTCCAATATCTGACAATCATAGCAGTAGGATCTTTTTAGGATCTTCCATATGCTGGAAATTGCTCTAGGCACACTGCATTTGCTCCATCCTCACAGCCACTTGTGAGGTAGGTATTATGCTTGTTTACAATGATGGAACTAAAGCTCAAAGAGAGCTCAAAGAGAGCCAATGGCATGCCCAGCTAGGAAATGCTGGAAGCAGGCTATTAAGCCAAGTATATCAACACAAACTCATGCTATTTTCATGACACCATGCCGCCTCTCCCTGCTGTTGTTGTCTTAGGGTGATAACTAACATTTAAACAAACCTTCAGATTGTTGGGCACTTGACTACCTCATTCACTCAGATGCTTGCCTAAATGGCTCAGCAAACACTGGTGACTCAGACCAAGTGAGTTTGCTTATGACTTCAGTGATGTAGAAAGAAGACTTTGAGTCATTGAAAGTACTGATATCCTCAAGTGTCCAGGAAAAATCTGCCATCAGAGCAATGAAATGGGAATATCTTATTATTCATTCATTTGACAAATTTTTACCAAGTACCTATTATGTGCTAAGGACAAGGCTTACAATCACCAAAAAAAAAAAAAAAAAATTCAGGGGCACCTGGGTGACTCAGTCGTTAAGTGTCTGCCTTCGGCTCAGGTCATGATCCCAGGGTCCTGGGATCGAGCCCCGCGTCGGGCTCCCTGCTCCGCGGGAGGCTTGCTTCTCCCTCTCCCATTCCCCCTGCTTGTGTTCCCTCTCTCGCTGTGTCTCTCTCTGTCAAATAAATAAGTAAAATCTTTAAAATATAAATAAATAAAATTAAATAAAATTAACTTAAAAAAAATTCAGTCCCTCCTTCATGCAGTTTAGAGTCTAGTGAAAATAGGAAACAAAAATAGAACCGAATACATTTTAATTACAGATCATAAAAAACCCTGTGGAAAAACCCACTGAATGCTGATAGAGAGTTTCAGGAAAGACTGTCTTCAGAGTGGGTAGGCAAGGAGGGTCTCTGACAAATGACATTGAAGATAAGATCTGAAAGATGAAAAGGAGGCACTCATGAGAAAAGACAGGTGATGCACGTTCTAGCAGAGGATTTATAGCAGGTGTTAGGAAAAGACCCCGGCTTGGTCCAAGCAGTGAAAGGGTAGAGTGCTTAGAGCTTAGACCCTAAGGCAGAGAATGGTGAGAGGTGACAGTGAAGAGGTAAAAGAACACTTTCATGTCCTCTCAAGGGTCAACCAATTTTCAAAAAGGTGCCAAGATAATGCAAGGGGGAAGAAATCTTTTTAAATAGTACTGGATCATCTAGGTAGATGGGAAAACTTAATCTCAACCCTCATCTCACACCTTGTATCAAAGTAAACTTAAAATGGATCACAAACCTAAAATTTAAAGCTGAACTGTAAAATTTCTAAAAGAAAACAGGAGAAAATCTTTGAGACTTCCGGGTAGGTGAAGATTTCTTAGGACACCAAAGGCATCAATCTTAAAAGTAAAAGATTGATAAAGAAGACTTAACCAAAATATAAACTTCTGCTCTTCAAAATATATCATCCAGAAAATAAAACTGCAAGCCACAGCATGAGAAAAAATATTGCCAAGACATATATCCAACAAAGGTTTAGTATCCAGAATACACAAGAATACTGTTGTATACTCTTACAACACAGTGATAAGAAGACAAAAAATAATAATCTAAAATGAGCAAAATATTTGAACAGACACATCATAACACAAGATATATGAAAGGATAATAAGCAAATTAAAAGATTCTCAGTATCATCAATAATTAAGAAAATGAAGAGTAAACCACACACTCACTGCAAGGCCTAAAATTAAATATTGACAATACCAATTACTGGATGTTAAACTCTTATACTTCTGATGAGAATATAAAAACGCACAACCACTTGGGAGTGCCGGGCTGGTCAGTCAGGGGAGCATAAGACTCTTCATCCCAGGGTCATGAGTTTGAGCCCCCCAGCAGGGGTAGAGTTTACTTAAAAATAAGCTAATTAATTAATTAATTAATTAATTAATAACTTCCAAAAAAATCATACAACCACTTTGGAAAACAGCTTTGTAGTTTCTCACAAGTTAAACATACACTTACCATGTGATCCAATAATTCTACTCCTGGGTATTTACCCAGGAGAAATGAAGACATGTGGCCAAAATAACCTATACATAAACATTTATATCTACTTTATTCACAACTGTCAAAAACTGAAAATACCCAAATGCCCATCAATAAATAACTGAATCAACTATTGTGGTATACCCATACCATAAGATATTATTCAACAATAGGAAGAAACAAACTGCCACTACCCACAAAAAAACATAGGTTAATCTCAGAAACAGCTTGCAGAGCTAAAGAAGTCAGGTACCGAAAAGTTCATACCATATGATTCGATTTATATGAAGCTCTAGGAAAGACAAAACTAATTCATAGTGACAAAAATCAGATCCTTGGATGCTTGGGTGGAGATAGAGGGATTGGCTGGGAAGGGACTGAAGAAACTTTCTGGGGTGATGGAAATGTCATTGACTAGAGACATGGTTATGTGGGTGTATATATACCTTTGTCAAAATTTCTCAGACTGCCCAATTAAAATGCGTGCATTTTATGTAATTAAATTTTACCTCAGTAAAGTTTATTTTAAAGTAAGTTCTTAGGGCATCTGGGTGGCTCAGTCAGTTAAGCGTCTGCCTTCCACTCAGGTCATGAACCCAGAGTGTTGGGTTTGAGCCACACATCAGGCTCTCTGCTCAGTGGGAGCCTGCTTCTCCCTCTCCCTCTGCCTGCCGCTCCCCCAGTTGGTGCTCTCTCTCTCTCTCCCTCTCTCTCTGTCAAATAAGTAAATAAAATATTTTTAAAAAATAAAATAAGATAATTTCTTTATACATTTCCACCTTGATTTTATCAAAGTATTATGACAAATACAAAATAGATCCAGGAATAAGGAAAGGATCATGTTCAAGGTAACAATTTAATTCGCTATAAATCAATGGTGGCTTAAATAAACACCTTGAAACTATATTTGAAAGCAAGATTAAAACCACTATAATTTAATAGAACATAAGTGTTATATATAGCTTCCCAGAGGCAATAACCCACAGAATCCATAAATCAAGAAAATATGATCTCTCACAATTGTACCTGTTCCTGAAACTGAGTCCATGCCCCAAATTATGTTCTTTACTAGGGAAACCAGAAGATTTCTTTAAACTTTTCCAGATTCTTTTTCTTTTATGTTCCACCATGATCGTTTCCTTTATATAAGTAATAGTTAATAAGTCCTTTCCTTTATAAAGAAGTCTGCCCTGCTTTGGGCCATTTTATCTACTGATTTTGTTTTTTACTTCTGCTGTCTCATTAAAGATATGGCCATAATTATATTTGTGATTCCAAATCCATCATGTACCTGACTTCATGAAAAAAATCTGTTTCTGTCTGAGATGCTTGGTGGCACTTTTTACCTCCTCATTCCTCAAGGTGTAAATGAGGGGATTTAGCAAAGGGGTGACCACCGTGTAGAAGACAGATACCACCTTGTCCATGGAGAAGCTGGTGTCTGGCCGAGTGTAGAGGAAGATACACGGTCCAAAGAAGAAGGCAAGCACCATGAAGTGGGCTGAGCAGGTAGACAGGGCTTTCCGGCGCCCTTCGGCTGACTGTCTTCTAAGAGAAACCAGGATGACTGTGTAAGAGGTGACCAAAACCAGGAAACAGGTAAGGGAGATGGTTCCACTATTAGACACAATGAGCATTCCCGTGAGGTATGTATCTGTGCAGGCCAGCTTGATGACAGGGGGCACATCGCAGAAGTAGCTGTCAATAATGTTGGGGCCGCAGTAAGGTAGATGAATGGTCAGGAAGGTCTGCACCAGAGAGTGAACAGTACCCCCCAACCAGAGAGCAAAGACGAGCTGCACACAGACCCTGATGTTCATCACATTGGGATAATGCAGTGGAGCACAAATGGCCACACACCGATCATAAGCCATGACGGTCAGCAGAAAGATCTCAGCACAAGCAAACAGATGTAGAAAGAAGAGCTGTGCGATGCAATTATCAAAGGAAATCGTCTTTCTCTCCAAAAGCAAGCCCTCTAGCATCTTGGGCACAGTGACAGATGAGTGGCAGATGTCAATAAAGGACAGATTGCTCAGGAAGAAGTACATGGGGGTATGGAGACGCAGAGTAAAAACTATAGTAACGATGATGAGACTGTTCCCCAAAAGGGTTAGCACATATGTGACGAAGAATGCCACGGACAATAGTATTTCCAGCACCCAGTTCTCAGTGAGTCCCAAGAAGACGAATTCAGTCACTCTTGTTTGATTTAGAGCATCCATCTAATGAGTTTCCAAAGGACCTTTTTGGGGGGGTGAGGGGGACCATGAAAGCTAATTTAGCTTTAATATCACAGGACTAGAACTCATTGAAGTGACTCTACATTCCATTTTGAATTGCTTACTTATTATTAGGGCATATAAAATAGAAGACCAACCTAATAGCTATTGTTACAATATACCCATTATGTATCAGGAGCCGTTCCCAGCACTTTTTATACACCATTCTATTAACCACAACTGCACCATGGCATAGGCATTATTGTTCCTGGCTTGCAGATGAGATACATGAATCTCACAAGAATAAATACGTTGCCAAAACTCTTAGCCACTAGTTGGCTGGCTTTTCTCATTTCAGTCTAACCCACAGATAACACCAAATTAATCTTCCAAAATACAACTCCCAACTAAAATCATTCACTATATCACTCTTCCTATCAAATTAAATGTACATCCAAAGCCTGCAACAGACTAATACCTGTTTATTTTTCCAGTCTGGAATCCTCCTTTTTCATACGTATTCTTCTTTCCAGGCAAGCAGGTTACTATGTTTCTGCCACATTACCCCCACATTTAAGAAAACTTTGCTGAGGGGCACCTGGGTGGCTCAGCTGTTAAACGTCTGCCTTTGGCTCGAGTCATGATCCCAGGGTCCTGGAGTTGAGCCCCTCATCAGGCTCCCTGCTCAGCAGGAAGCCTGCTTCTCCCTCTCCCACTCCCCCTGCTTGTGTTCCCTCTCTCTCTGTCAAATAAATAAATAAAATCTTAAAAAAAAAAAAAAGAAAGAAAGAAAGAAAACTTTGCTGATACAATCAAATCCTATCTCTTTTCTTTCATACCTATTTTATGGTACTGAACTATAAAAAAAATAAGACATTTCTTTCTGTTTTCCATTAAATTGAAATTTTCTTAAAAAGCAGTAACTACAAGGGCGCCTGGGTGGCTCAACCGGTTAAGTGTGTGGCTCTTGGTTTTGGCTTAGTTCATGATCTCAGGGTCATGAGATCAAGCCCGGAGTGGGGCTCCATGCTCAGCGGGGAGTCTTCCTGAAAATTGTCTCCCTCTGCCTCTCCCCCAAATAAAGCATGTGCACATACTCCCTCTCTAAAAAAATAAATAAATCTTTTTAAAAAAGAAATTTAACTTTTAAAATTGTATAATATGATTTGTCCTCTATGAGGTATTATTGTATAAATACTAAAGCTATTTTGCCCCTAATTTTTTAAGATTTATTTATTTATTTGAGAGAGAGAGAAAACATGAGTGGAGTGAGGGGCAGAGGGAGAAGGAGAGAGAATCTTCAAGCCAATTCCCCATGATGGCAGAGCCCAATGCGGGGCTTGATCCTAGAACCCTGAGATCATGACCTGAGTCTCCTAAGCACCCAAACTATCAAAAAGCTAAATGCAAAAAAATACTAATTACAGCATTATTTAAAACAACAGTCGTGGGGCGCCTGGGTGGCTCAGTCGTTAAGCATCTGCCTTCGGCTCAGGTCATGATCCCAGGGTCCTGGGATCGAGCCCCGCATCCGGCTCCCTGCTCCACGGGAGGCCTGCTTCTCCCTCTCCCTCTCCCCCTGCTTGTGTTCCCTCTCTCGCTGTGTCTCTGTCAAATAAATAAATAAAATCTTTAAAAATAAATAAATAAAAAATAAAACAATAGTCGTGGGATTTTTTTGAAGCTTGAAGGAATATAGTGGAAGTTGAATAGAATTACATGCAGTCATTGGAAATGGTAGTAACAAAGGATTGCCAATATGAAAAAATACTGAAATATGATGAAGCATAAAACAGGAGATAAAATTTGTTTATGCATTCTCAACAATTTAAAATATATATAGTGCCATATAAATTATCAAAATGCAAATAGTAGACTAGAAGAAAATATTGCAACATATATGACCAAAAAAGGATAATATTCCTATTACTTAAAGGGCTCTTAAAATATGACAAGAAAGGACAAATGACCATTAAATATGGGCAAAAAAGTATGAAAGGGCAAGTCACAGAAAAAGAAATAAAAATGACAAATAAGTATGAAAAAAAAGATACTCAACTTCAGTAGTAGGTTAAAAAATGCTTTTGTCTCTCTTCAGATTGGCAAAGGCATAAGAAACTGAGCATTCTAAAGACTGCTACTGGAGGTAGATATTATTATTTTTTTTTGGAGGTAGATATTATTAAGACCTTTTTGGAAAATGATCTGGCAGTACCTATCAAAATTCTAATGCCCCTACCTCTAACCAAGAAGCCCACTTCTAGGGCTGTATTTCATAGAAATAAAGGAATCCATAATTAAGGGTAAATGTTTACTGAAGCATTTTTAGCAAAACAAGGAACTGGAAATAAATTGGATGTTTATAAATAGAGAAATAAGTAAATACATTTTAATACAGCCATGATTTGGAATATTATGTAGCCATGAATAAGAATGAGTTGCATCTGTGCATACAGACTTAAAGCAGTGGTTGTCAACGTGGCTGCACCTTAGAACCATCTGGGGAGGGGACGTATGAATTCTGCTGCCCAGGCTTCACCTAAGACAATTAACTCAGAATCTTTTGGGGTTCGACCCATCAGTACTTTTAAAGCTCTTTGGCACTTCCAACATATAGCCAACATGGCAAACTATTAACTTCAAAGAACGTCAACCGTATATTGTTAAGTGAAAAGAGTGCATTATGAATATATTATGAACCAGGAAGGAAGGGAGGGAGGGAAGGAGAGAGGAAGGAAGGGAAGAAGGAAAGAAGAAACAAACAAAACAACAGAGGAAGGAAGGAATCAAAAGAGATGTGTGTGTGTGTGTGTGTGTGTACCTCTGTTCAAACATACATATATACATGTATGTGTATATGCATTTATTCCTAAAAGGATAGAAAACAGGTGTGGAAGAATACACCTTATTTCAATATTAGTTACCTGTGGAAGTATAAAATTGAAAAGAATAGTAAGATTGTATTAATTTTTACGTTATACTCTGTAATTGTTTAAGTTTGTTTAATAAGCATGGGTTACTTTGTTTAAAAAAAGAAAGTATTAAAAACATGCATAGGGGCGCCTGGGTGGCTCAGTCGATAAGAGTCTGCCTTCGGCTCAGGTCATGATCCCAGGGTCCTGGGATCGAGCCCCGCATCGGGCTCCCTGCTCGGCGGGAAGCCTGCTTCTCCCTCTCCCACTCCCCCTGCTTGTGTTCCCTCTCTCGCTGTGTCTCTCTCTCTGTGAAATAAATAAATAAAATGTTAAAAAAAAAAAAAAAGGCATGCATATGGGGAAAAAAGGAAAGGAAATGAAAACGCTGACTTCATGGGATTATAAGTACATTTTTCCTTCTCCACGTCTAACAGTGTATAATCTGGTTATATGCTTTATAAGGCAGTATTGTTAAAATGGGGAAGATCTTTCCCATAAACTGCTGGTCAGCAATGCATTAGTAACAGAGAATCGAGAGCTCTTTCGCTTTCAGCTAGGAAGAAGAGGGCAGAGGCTCTTCATAAGAGCACATTCAGTGAATTCAAATAACTATGACCTTTGGCCTTCACCTCCCTAAGCCTCAGTTTTCTGAGCTATAAAAGAGGAACTAGATGCATCTCTTATACATGATTCGATGTAGCAAATATTCAGGTCTCCCTGTTGAAAAGATTAAGAAAGAAGCAAGGGAATGGGAAGAATGTCTGGCTTTGTTAGGGGTTCTGGGGCACAGAAGATCGTGGTTAAATTTGAAGTTCATATACACATTTTACTTGAGAAAAATCTAATGAAAAGGACTGAATCTTGGGACTGGCTGAAATTCACAAAGCCAGGATAACTCCCTTGAGGTCAACAGATGGTAGCTGCTACATTTCCAGCACCAAAGGAATCTATACTGTGTTAGGGAAAAGGGTTTTTGCTACAGGGCAACAGATGGTAGTTGCTACATTTTCATCACCAAAAGAATCTACACTGTGTTAGGGAAAAGAGTTTTTGCTCTGGTTTTAAAAATAGGTGGGTTAATGGGGTGCCTGGCTGGCTCAGCTGGTAGAGCATGTGACTCTTGATCTCAGGGTTGTGAGTTTGAGCCCCCTGTTAGGTGTGAAGATTACTTAAAAGCAAAATCTTCTAAAAAAAATAAAATAGGGTCACCTGGGTGGCTCAATCAGTTAAGCTTCTGCCTTTGGCTCAGGTCATGATCCCAGATCCCTGCTTAGTGGGGAGTTGGCTTCTCCCTCTCCCTCTGCTGCCGCCCCCCCCTCCCGGCTCCTTCTCTCTCTCTCTCTCATAAATAAACAAAAATCTTTTAAACAAATAAGTAAAATAAAATGAATAAAAAGAAGTGGGTTGAGATTTTAACTCCAAGATTGGGTCTTATCTCAAATATCACCTCAGCATGGAGGCCCTCCTAGTGATTATACCAAGAACACTCCCCAATGACACGATATCCTAGTGCATCTTCTTTGAGGCACTTAGAAACACCTGCAATCTCCTGAATGATTTACATCTATGTTTATTGGCTACCTTTCCAAATATAAACCCCTTGAGGGCAAGGACTAGATCTGCCTGTTTGCCGCTGCGTACCCAAAACTTGCGTTCAGCAGTGAATGAGATCCCAAAACCCAGCCCACGCTATGATGAGCACTGTGACTAAGACTTCCACACTCCAAAACTACCAAGCCCATCAAGAAATGTGAGGTAGTTTCTGTTCTAAAGAATCCATAAAAACAAAAACATGTGTGTCTAAAATTAATAAGTATATTAAAAATAATAAAAAATAATGATTAACTTTCCCTAAAAAAAAAGAAAGAAACTAACAAATATACAGTGCCTGTTGGAAGTAGGAGGCTTAGCACTCTTCTGAGTTTCTTAAGATTTCATTCTATTCTCCTTCTGAAAAGATGCAGAGCACCTCCTTCAACCATCCCATCATATCTTTCTCTGTTCCTCTTGAGCCTTTCCCATTGCTTGCTCACCACCATGCTGATGTAGTTTGTCAAATCTTTTTTCTTCTCTCTTTCCCATCCCCTGAAAGTAAGAGGAAAAAATCTGAAGGGCTTAGCAAGCTTAATAAACCATGTGGACAAAGTGAGGCACACTGGAGTGGCCTGATAAACCTGGAGGAAAGAAAGGTACACAGAGTGTGTGTGACACATGTGCAGTGCTCACTCGCTGTAAACCCATTACATTTCACTCATTCCTTCAGTCATCCAGTAAATTCACAGATGGATTGATCCATGAATAATTTGGCAGATGGGGACTTTCAAGTGTAGAAAAAAAGACTCAGGGCTTGCAAACTAAGGATGTCAAATAGAAAATACTGAATTCAAATTATTTAGGTCAAACAAAAATTAGTTGTTAAATACCTCTTTTATTGACTTAACAGTGGGCTTTTTAAAAAAAGAAAATGTCTTAGAGAAACAGCTTCCTTTTTAAACTCACAATCAAATATATCAAGATTTAAGCCATGAATTAAACTTTTCTCATTCAGAGCTTTCATCTTTTACTTATTTTTTTAAGTGGGCTCCATGCCCCACATGGGGCTTGAACTTAGATCCTGAGATCATGACCTGAGCCAAAACCAAGAGTCAGACACTCAACCGACTACACCACCCAGGTCCCCAGCAAAAAAAAAAAAAAAAAAAAATTATTTTTTTTAAAGATTTATTTATTTATTTGAGAGAGCGAGAGAGTACATGAAAGGGGGGAGGGCCAGAGGGAGAAGCAGGCTCCCCACCAAGCAGGGAGCCCGACGCGGTACTCGACCCCGGGACTCCGGGATCATGACCTGAGCCGAAGGCAGTTGCTTAACCAACTGAGCCACCCAGGCGCCCCCCAAAAAAATACTTGAAAAGTAACATTGCATGTAATGAACATGAAAAGTCTCATACTTTGGGGGGACGTTGATCTGTGCATTAAAATAATTGCCCAGGTTTTTAAGGAAATCAGGAGGGGTAATTGAATTAAAAAGACCAGAATCCCCACTAGACATCAATATTGTATATAGTAATGTGTATTGTGTATACTGAAATCCTTCATAAAGCACTGAAGGACCTTGAAAATCTGTCCCTTTCTGCCCCTCGCCCTTTCCTTTCACCTTTCACCCAAGGGCTCTGCAATCCCCACAGCAGCTACAAAAAAGGAGATAATAACAACTTTCCCCTTTTGGAAATCACTGCTCTGAAGAGTATAACAATTTTCCGGGGATCAGATGTGATGAGCAGCAGAGTTTAATCCTTTACTAACTGACTCCCCAATTTCAACCTCGTCATCTCTGCCATTTCCTCCGAGATATCCCAAATCCCATCCTTCTCTGTCTCTCCTCTCTGTCTGCATCTGACTGCTGTTTCAGCACTACAGGCTCAGAACCTTGGCAAAGACACACAGCAAAGTCTCCTTCTGCCAAGAGGAATCGGAGTTTTCATCCTACATCCTTATTATATGTTCCTTACATCATCATTTCAGCCTCAAGTCAATTTGATCTTGAGCTGCCAAGATCTTGTCTGAGAGAACTGCCTGATTGTGTCAAGTGAATGCCAGGGGCTTCAACCCGAAAGAGGAGACAAGGGAGAAGCTCATGGGAGCACATGAACTTTGCATGCCTTTGCCCCGCATAACTGGAATTCTGTCCCAGGTCTCCTGCCCTTAGATTTTTCCACTACTCAGCAGTGGCCTCTAGAGAGCTGAGGTAGATTAACTCTTAAATTTCTTTCAGTATATTATACTTAGTTTCTTTTTTCAAGATTTTGTTCTTCACAGTAAGTTGTTTTGTTTATTTTTTTTTTTTAAGATTTTGTTCTTCAGCGGCGCCTGGGTGGCACATCCAACTCTTGGTTTCGGCTTAGGTCGTGATCTCAGGGTTGTGAGATCAAGCCCCACGTCTCTCTGTTTCTCTCTCTCTCTCAAATGAATAAATAAATTTTTTAAAAAAACAATATTTCATTCTTCATAGTATATTATGATATTATCTACCTGATTGCCAATCAAAACAGGGGAGAAATAAAGCTTGCCTGAGGTTCTTAACTTTTTTTTTTATTTTGTTTTGTTTTGTTTTTAACTTTTTTTTTTTTAAAGAGCAGGAGGCAAGGCAGAGGGAGAGAGAGAATCTTAAGCAGACTCCACGCCCAGCGTAGAACCTGACTTTGGGGCTCAAACAGCCCAAATCTAATCTGTATGCTGACTTTCAAGGCACAGGAAAGACAGGCTTTCTCTGGTGGTAATAAATATTCCCTTGCTTCCACAAACAAGCAAAGGCTGAATGACCATCAGCCAGGAGAAGAGACTCTTTTCTTTGAAAGAGTGTATCTTATTCAACATTCATTCCACAAATATCTGTGAATGCCTAGCAGGCATTGTGCTAGTGTTGGTATTGATCCCTTCCAACCCCAAAACTCCATAATTCTATGACTTCTTTGATGACTAGAAAGAAGGAACAAGTGTTGTGGCAAAATCTAAAAGGTGACAATAATCCTAGACATTTTGAGGCATCTTAGAGGGTGTATCTATTTGTTGTATGTTGGGGGCACAGGGATACCTTTGCAGAAAGAACACATTGAAAAAGTATATTGAGTCTGAGACAGAAGAGAGGTTAAAATAATTCTCATAAGTTAAAAGACCTTCTACTAAATGTATAAATTCTACACATTTATGCAACATATCAGACAAGTGTTTGAGAATGGGTCTTGCTCAGTACAATGAACACATATGCATACGGGTGCATACCCCAGAGAAGGCATGGCAGGCAATGCAAGTAAAGAGGTGGTAAAACTCACCAATGTTCTCCAATGACACAGGGGTGATGTAGCTCACTGTTAAAATGTTCTTTCTTCCACTTGTTCCATAATCTCTTCTGAAATGAAACAGAGAGCAAAATATTTTAAAACATTATGATTTGGACATTAGTAACTGGTTTTCTGTTAAAATAATTTCACCCTTTTAACTGGGTCTCTGGATTTTTCTAATCTCTTTCCTTCTGTGTAAATTTTGCATTTTGCCCTTTTCAATACTTCTGTCTTCTTCTAGCCAAATAAGGTAGAACTAAGCCTACTTGCCCTTTCCACTTTAATCAGTAACTACTATGGCACCATTAGAACTATATTTGAACAGGTTTCAAAATCTGTTCCTCAAAAGCCATTCATTCATTCAACAAACATTTTTGTATAGAAGGTGAATACTCATTTTTAGTTAGTATAAATAAATAGCATACTTTATGAGATATATGCAAATACTAACTTGAAGCTTAAAATTTTGTATCAAGAAAATATAGAAGTGTCGTGAGCACAGTAATCATGTCACAATGTATACATATATCAAATCATCACATTGCCACCCTAAATACATTCAATCTTTATTTGTCTGTCAATTATACCTCAATAAAGATGGAGGAAAAAAGAAAATATAAAATTTTTTGAGAAGTTGTGCCAAGTAAAGCCAGTCTTAGGTTCTATTGTTGCCCTGCTGAACTAATGAACATTACTGAGTAAAGACCTATTTTGTCAGACAATATATCTAAAAATTTGGATTCTGGGGTACCTGGCTGACTCAATCAGTAGAGCATGCCACTCTTGATCTCAGGGTCATGAGTTCAAGCCACATCTAGAGCTTAGAGGCAAATCAATCAATCAATCAATCAATCAATCTAACACTAATCTTAAAAACCTTTGGATCCTGCTGTTTTTTACCCCTTTAACCAACTGATCTATCATAACTCTGGGTACACTTGTGCAGGTCACTTGACTTTATTTTCATTATCTGGAAAGTAGATAATAATTTGATCTCTTTAATATTGTGATGGTTAGTTTTATTTGTCAACTTGGCTAGGCCATGGTACCCACTTGTATGGTCAAATACAGGTCTAGATGTTGCTGGCAAAATGTTTTTCAGATGTGATTAACATTTAAATCAGTAGACTTTAAGTAGATTAGCTTCCATAATGTGGGTGGGCCTCACGCAATCAGTGCAAAACCTTCAAAGAAAAGACTGAGGTCCCCAGCACAAGGAATTCTGCTTCCAGACTCAAGACTGAAAGACTGACTCCTGCCAATGTCCAGCCTGCTGGCATGCTCTGCAGACTTCAGGTTGGCCAGGCCCCAAAGCTCATGAGCCAATTCCTTAAAGTAAATCTTTCTCTCTTTCTCTCAGTCTCTCTCTCATTCTTTCTCTTTTTCTCTTTCTATATATACAATTTATTTTGATGATAGAGAGATAGAGATAGGTAGATAGATGATAGATAGATAGATAGATAGATAGATAGATAGATAGATAGATAGGCAGAAAGATAAATATCCTATTGGTTATGTTTCTCTGGAAAACCCTGACTAATACAATTACCTCCCTTGCAACTGTCATAAAGATGGGAATGTGGTTTAGGTTTAGGAAAGTTTAGGTATATAGGAAGACCATTGTCATTCATCACTCTCAGGAGATACACTTCTCCTGAAGATCTTATTATATTGTCTCTCTCTCCATCAACATCTGCCTTAAATAAGCAACAATAGTCATTATTATTTTATAAAGGTGAGGCAGAAAGAGGATAGGAAAACTCAGTGTCATCAACCCAAATTGATCAACCCACTAACTCTATTAAACTCTGGCTCTCTTCTAAAGGCCAAAGCAATATTCTTCAATGTATAACCAGTAACATTCATTCATACACTTATCTTGCTTTTTTCAAAGAGACTTTCCACTGACATCAAACACTTACCATGTACTCCTGTACCTCCTCCTGATTCAATGTCCTCTTATACCCGTTACAGAAGCCCAGGATGGAAAATCCTAGAGCACAAAATTTTACATGAGGTGAATTTCAGGCTTGAAAGCTTTGGGATTTTTATCTGCCTGACACAGGATTTTGAAGTGATCATTGGATGACCAGAATTGAACTTGCCGTCAGTGAATACTCAAGGGTATTATTATGAGTTTTCCATTTCAATGATTTCTTGTTACTAGTCTCCTTCATTTACTAATTTAATAAGTGGACAATAAAACAAGCAGCCTCCAAATATGGATGAGTTCCAAACCTTTGGCAATTAGCATGGCATCAGTTTGTTCAGCCACTGTACTAACCACTGCAACATAGACCAGAAAGTTGAAGTCCACTGACAAAGGGAACCTCACCCATGAATCCTAAGTAAATTGCTATCAATCCATGGGCTCCCAAAATGCCCAATAGGCAGCCTGGAACTCACTAAGCTTCCAGAAATATCTGACTCGACACCTCCTCATTTGTCTTTTCTAATGCTTGAGGAAAAGTTCAAAGCAAAAAATTACAATCCAGTACCAGTGGGTTTTTCAATCTCCCAAAAAGAGTTTTGACTACCTAAGGCAAAAACAATACTAATGCATTGTGGAACTGAAAATATGCAGGAATAAAATGTATGAAAATAATAACAAAATGACTGGGAGGAAGAAAATGGAAGTTGGAAAGATTCTTATACAGGCAGTGGTATGATATTTTTTGATATATACTGCATTAAAGATGTATTCTCTAAATGCTCGACAAACAGCTAAAATAAAGTGATATGGCTAATAAGGTAATAGTGGAGATGAAATAAAATATTTTTTAAAAGCGCAGTGAGTCCAAATGATAAAAAAAATAGAAGAAAATGAGAACAGAAAACAAATAGCAAAATGGTAAATTTAAACCAAACCCCATCAATAATCACATTAAATGTATATGGTCTCCCTTGTTTCCAAAATATATCAAGAACTCTTACAACTCAACAATAAGACAACAAATAACCCACTTTAAGAATAGGCAAAGGATTCAAATTGACATTGTTCCAAAGAAGATAGACAAATGGTCAGTAAGCCCATGAAAAAATTTTCAACATTATTAGCCTTCAGGGAAATGGAAAGCAAAGCCACAACAAGATACCACTTCACATGCTCTAGGATAACTATGATCAAAAAGACAGAAAATGACAAGTATCAGAAAGGATGTGGAGAAATTAATATCCTCAATAATTATTGACAGGAATATAAAATGATACAGGCATTTTATCAAATAATTAGGCAATTCATCAAAATGTTAAAGACACATTTATCGTTATCCAGCAGAACCACTCCTATACTCAAGAGTATTGAAAACATATGTTCGGAGCACCTGGGTAGCTTAGTCATTTAAGCATCGGACTCTTGATTTTGGCTCAGGTCATGATCTCAAGGTCATGAGATCCAGCCCCACATCAGGCTCTGCACTGAGTGTGGAGCCTACTTAAGATTCTCCCTTTCCCATACAGCCACTCTGGAAAACAGTATGGAGGTTATTCATAAAGTTAAAAATAGAGCCACCCTATGACCCAGCAATTGCCCTGCTAGGTATTTACCCAAAGGATACAGGCATAGTGATCCAAAAGGGCACCTGCACCCCAGTGTTTTATAGCAGCAATGTCCATAATGGCTAAACTATGGAAAGAGCCCAGATGTCCATCAACAGATGAATGAATAAAGAAGATGTGGTGTAGGGTGCCTGAGTGGCTCAGTCAGTTAAGCATCTACCTGGGGCTCAGGTTATGATCCCAGGGTCCTGGGATCAAGCCCACATTGGACTCCCTTCTCAGCAGGGAGTCTGCTTCTCCCTCTCCCTCTGTCCCTCCCTCTGCTCGTTCTCTCTCTCTCTCAAATAAATAAATAAAATATTTTTAAAGTAAAATTTAAGAAAAGAAGATGTGATATATACACACACACACACACATACACACACACAATGGAATGTGATTCAGCCACGAAAAAAAATGAAATCTTACCATTTGCAACAAGGTGGGTGGGACTAGAGTGTATTATGCTAAGTGAGATAAGTCAATCAGAGAAAGACAATTACCATGTGATTTCATTCATATGTGGAATTTAAAAAACAAAACAGAAGATCATAGAGGAAGGGAAGGAAAAAATAAAATAAGATGAAATCAGAGAGGGAGATAAACCATAAGAGACTCTTAACTACAAGAAACAAACTGAGGGTTGCTGGAGGGGAGTTGGGTGGAGGGATAGGGTAACAGGGTGATGGGCATTAAGGAGGGCACGTGATGGAATGAACACTGGGTGTTACATGCAACTGATGAATCACTAAACTCTACCTCTGAAACTAATGCTCCACTGTAGGTTAATTAATTGAATTTAAATAAAATAAAATTTAAAAAATAAAAATAAATTTAAAAAAAGATTCTCTCTTTCCCTCTCCCTCTACCCTCCCTCCACTCATACTCTCTCTCTCTCAAAGAAAAAAGAAAGCATACGTCCACACAAAAATTTGTACATAATTCATACAATCCAAAAAGTGGAAACATCCAAAATGTCTATCCATTGACAAATGGTTAAACAAAAGTGGTATGTCCATAAAGTGGAATATTGTTCAGTAATAAAAAAGAATGAGGTACCGATACATGATACAACATGTATCCACCTTTTCAGTGAAGATGAAGAGATTGCGGTTTGATGATATTGAAGAGAAAAGAATATGGAGGCAGCAAATATCCCAGGCCCTGGCCAAGTTCCATCTTTGCAGGACAGTAAACATACAGCAGAATATAGCCTTGATAGATGCTACACACGTGGTAGGGGTTCCACACAATTACTAGAATCACGAGAACAGTGAAGAGTCAGAAAAAGAACAAGGGATGGGAGACTGCTCCTGAAGGCCAGGCGCAAAAGCAACAACCCTACCTCAGACCATGGGTCTCACTACATGCATAGACCCCACCAGCCTTGACCAGACTATTACAACCCTCTGGTGCAGGAAGTGATGGAGGATGCTGACAACCTGGGTACAGGACAGGTTGACCAGTGGGACAGAATATGAATCGGAGTTATAGACCATAACTCCTCAGGGGCTCTCTTCACCAAAGACAGCACTGTGAGGACAGCAATGAAGAGATGAGACCCAAGGTCAGCAGCCACCTCAATCAATTACCTCCACAGATGTAAAAACCTAAACCACAACATGGCAAAGAGACAAAAGCTGTTGGTCCACCAGCTGAACATTCATCTGCTCTTGAAGCTGAGCAAGGTGGGGCTGAGTAAAGGTCACCTTACCACCTCTGCCATCATCCGTTTAGTCATCCAACCAGTAGAAATAACTATGAAATTCCAGTAATAAGAAATTAATGAAATATGGGAGCCGATGATCTTAAGTGCTTGCTTTTTGCCGTTGACTAGATAACTAGAACTATCTGCATTATCTATGCAGCTTGGGGTTTTTAATATTTTTACTTGAAAACCTATCTTTTGGGTAATGACAAACATGCGTTTGTTTGGTTCTTTTATGCCTGGTTTTTCTCATTACACTTTATAGATTTTTAAATTGTTTCTTACCTGGCCAAGTTGACAATTTTAGGAATTTCATTTATAATCTGTAACAAAAGTTCATAACTTGATTTTTTAAGTCAACTATAATGTTGTGATTTATAATAAGAAATACATATTTGGTTTTCATCCCCTTTTCTGGCACAGAACTTCAAAAACCCCAGGGATTTCCAAAGTGATGAGAGTGATAAAGGTGTCTTTTTTTTATGTAATGAGGTGACTTTGAAAACATCTCAGGATCAACCTTGTAATTAAAAGGTTGCTGGGCACCTGGGTGGCTCAGTCAGTTAAGCGTCTGCCTTCGGCTCAGGTCATGATCCCGGGGTCCTAGAACGGAGTCCCACATCAGGCTCCTTGCTCAGCAGGGAGCCTGCTTTTCCCCTGCCTGCCCCTCCTCCTGCTTGTGCTTGTTCTCTCCCTCTGTGTGTCAAATAAATAAATAAAATCTTTAAAAAAAATAAAAATAAAGATTTGGAACTTTCAGTCCCACTCCCTGACCCCCCAGGGAGTGGAGAGAGCCTGGAGGTTGAATCAATTAACAAAGGCCAAAGATTTAATCAATCATGTCTATGTAGTGAAGCCTGCATAAAAGTCCAAAAAGACAAGGTTCAGAGACATTTGTTGAAACCATAAAGATTTGGGGAGAATGGTACACTCTGAGAAAGCATGGATGCCCATACTTTGCCCTATGAATCTCTTACATCTGGCTGTTTCTGAGTTACATCCTTTTGGAATAAACCCACAGTCTAGTGAGTAAACTGATTTGCTGAGTCCTGCGAGCCACTTTTGCAAATTAATCAAACCTCAGGAGGGGGTCGTGGGAACCTCTGATTGACAGCCAGTCAGAAGTACAGGTAGCAACATGAACTTAGAATTGGCATCTGAAGTGGAGTGCAGTGTTGTTGGACTGAGCCCTCAACCCGTGGAATCTAAGACTGTCTCCAAGCAGTTAGAATAGTGTCAGAATAGCACTGAATTGTAGGACATCCAGCTGGTGTCTGAGAATGGCTTGGTCATGTGTGAAAAACCCACACACAATCAGAATTAATAGCAGAATCATTATCAACAAACTGCAAGCACTTGTTTAAAAAAGGTCTTAAGTAATTAATTTTTTAAAGATTTTATTTATTTACTTTAGAGAGAGAGAGAGAGTGAGAGACAGAGAGTGCAAGGGGAGGGCGGTGCAGGGAGGGGCAGAGGGAGAGAATCTTCAAGCAGACTTCCTGCTGAGCATGGAGCCTGATGGGGGGCTCGGTCCCTCGACCCATGAGATCATCATCTGAGCCAAAACCAAGAGTTGGACACTCAACAGACTGAGCCACCCAGGCACCCCCTAAATAATTAAATTTTCAAAAAGCTCTCCCTCTCTCTCTCTCTCCCTCTACCCCTTACTTTCCCCAGATTACTCTCTCTAGGGAAAGCCTGTTACCATGTCTTAAAGATACTATGGAGAGACCCATGTGATGAGAAACTGAGGCCTCTTCACAACGGCTGTGTAACTGAGCCATCCTGGAGGTGCATCCTCCTGCCTGGCCAAACCTTTAGATGATTACATCTCATCTAAAACTTCATGAAAGACCCAGAGCCAACACCACCCAGCTAAGCTGCTCTCAAATCCTCGTCCACAGAAACTATGAGACAATAAAATGTTTGTTAGCTAAATAAAGGTTTAGCTGCCATGTTTGGAATAATTTATTATGCAACGATACATAACTAATATAGTGGTAAATACACCATTTCCTCATTCTTCTAGCAGTATCTAGTACGATAATGTACACTTGAATGGTTTCCTTCCTCTTCCTGTCTCACTTTCCCACTCTCTTACTGGTGTTTCCTGGGATTACCTCTCAAGTAACTACTTGTACTCAAACACATGCCTCAGGGTCTGCTTTCAGGATATATATGTGATAGATAGATAGATAGATAGATAGATAGATAGATAGATAGATATCAATCACAGGGACAGAGAGAAGAAAATCTATATATACTAAGACTGAGCAAGGGAAACACAGTCGAAAAGGAGTATTGTAATTCCTCCCATCTTGTTTTTCTCTTCCTAAAGATTTTTACACAGTTATAATTATTCTATATGTTCAATTATGTACCTTACTCTTCTTGATTGATTACTATATCATTAGCAACTCAGAGTTTTTATACAATCTTTTAAAGATTTTATTTACTTATTTACTTATTTATTTGAGAGAGAGAGAGCAAGAGAGTGGCAAAGGGAGAGGGAGAAGCAGACTCCCCGCTGAGCAGGGAGCCCAATGCGGGGCTCCATCCCGACCTGAGCCGAAGGCAGAAGCCCAACCGACCAAGCCACCAAGGCACCCCAGAGTTTTTATATAGTCTTATGAAAGTCTTTTATTGGCTGTGTGGCAGGTAGAATTTCAAGGAATGGCTCCAAGATTCCATGCTCTAATCCCCAGAAACTTGAATACGATGAAATGTCACTCTGATGATTGTGCTATGTTATGAGGCTTAGCTGATCTTAAAAAGGAGAGATATCTAGGTAGGTCTAACCTAATCACATGAGATCTGAACAGCGCATGAACTTTGGTGGCAGGCAGAAGATAAAGCCAGAAGATTCCAAGCCTCAGAAGAACTTGAAGTGCTCTCACTGGTTTGAAGGTGGAGGGCATCACGTGAGAAGGAATACAGGGGACCTTAAGGAGCTGAAGATGCCCCCAGTGAACAAACAGCACAGAAACAGGGATCTCAGTCCCACAGGTGCAAAGAACAGAACCCTGGCAATAACAAATAAATGGAAGAAGACCCTGAGCTCCAGATGAGAACTCAACCAGCCAATACCTTGACTTTGGTCTTGTGATAACCTAAGCACAGAACCAGCTGAACCTGCCTACACGTCTGATTTACAGAACTATAAAGAAATATATGGGTGCTGTGGGAATTTGTCATACAGCAATACAAACTAATACAGCTTTAAACTCATTTTATGAGGCCACCATTACCTTGATCCCAAAACCAGATAAAGACCCCATCAAAAAGGAGAATTACAGACCGATATCCTTGATGAACATGGATGCAAAAATTCTCACCAAAATACTAGCCAATAGGATCCAACAGTACATTAAAAGGATTATTCACCATGACCAAGTGGGGTTTATCCCTGGGCTGCAAGGTTGGTTCAACATCCGCAAATCAATCAATGTGATACAATACATTAACAAAAAAAAGAACAAGAATCATATGATCCTCTCAATAGATGCAGAAAAAGCCTTTGACAAAGTACAGCATCCTTTCTTGATCAAAACTCTTC
>NW_027397070.1:568015-609090 GCF_003265705.2 Callorhinus ursinus | reverse complement strand
TTGGACAGCCACATGCAGAAGACTGAAACTGGACCATTTCCTTACAACACACACAAAAACAGGCTCCAAATGGTTGAAAGACCTAAACGTGAGACAGGAGTCCATCAAAATCCTAAAGGAAAACACAGGCAACAACCTCTTCTACCTCAGCCGCAACAACTTCTTCCTAGAAACATCACCAAAGGCAAGGGAAGCAAGGGCAAAAATGAACTACTGGGATTTCATCAAGATAAAAAGCTTTTGCACAGCCAAAGAAACAGTCCACAAAACCAAAAGACAACCGACAGAATGGGAGAAAATATTTGCAAATGACATATCAGATAAAGGGCTAGTATCCAAAATCTATAAAAAACTTATCAAACTCAACACCCAAAGAACAAATAATCCAATCAAGAAATGGGCAGAAGACATGAACAGACATTTCCAAAGAAGACATTCAAATGGCCAACAGACACATGAAAAAGTGCTCAACATCGCTCGGCATCAGGGAAATCCAAATCAAAACCTCAATGAGATACCACCTCACACCCGTCAGAATGGCTAAAATTAACAAGTCAGGGAACGACAGATGTTGGCGGGGATGTGGAGAAAGGGGAACCCTCCCACACTGTTGGTGGGAATGCAAGCTGGTGCAACCACTCTGGAACACAGTATGGAGGTTCCTCAAACAGTTGAAAATAGAGCTACCATACGATCCAGCAATTGCACTACTGGGTATTTACCCCAAAGATACAAATGTAGGAATCCGAAGGGGTACGTGCACCCCGATGTTTATAGCAGCAATGTCCACAATAGCCAAACTGTGGAAAGAGCCAAGATATCCATCGCAGATGAATGGATAAAGAAGAGGTGGTATATATACACAATGGAATATTATGCAGCCATCAAAAGGAATGAGATCTTGCCATTTGCAACGACGTGGATGGATCTGGAGGGTGTTATGCTGAGTGAAATAAGTCAATCAGAGAAAGACATGTATCATATGACCTCACTGATATGAGGAATTCTTAATCTCAGGAAACAAACTGAGGGTTGCTGGAGTGGTGGGAGGTGGGAGGGACGGGGTGGCTGGGTGATAGACATTGGGGAGGGTATGTGCTATGGTGAGCGCTGTGAATTGTGCAAGACTGTTGAATCACAGATCTGTACCTCTGAAACAAATAATGCAATATATGTTAAAAAAAAAAAAGAAGAAGAAGAAGAAGATAGCAGGAGGGGAAGAATGAAGGGGGGTAAATCGGAGGGGGAGACGAACCATGAGAGATGATGGACTCTGAGAAACAAACTGAGGGTTCTAGAGGGGAGAGGGTGGGGGGATGGGTTAGCCTGGTGATGGGTATTAAAGAGGGCACGTTCTGCGTGGAGCACTGGGTGTTATGCACAAACAATGAATCATAGAACACTATATCAAAAATTAATGATGTAATGTATGATGATTAACATAACAATAAAAAATTTTAAAAACATAATCCTTCCATCCTAACTTACTTAAGATTGTTGCCCATATTTTGCCCTCATGAATAATGCTGCTATATAAACACTCCTTTCTGGCCTGCCTTCCTTTTTTTTTTTTTTCTTTAAGGTGCATTTATTTATTTGAGAGAGAGAGAGCATGTGACAGCAGGAGAGAGGGGCAGAAGGAGAGGGAGAGAAAGTCCCAAGCCGACTCCATGCTGAGTACAGAGACTGACATGGGTCTCCAACCCCCAGATCACAACCCAAGCCAAAACCAAGAGTTGAATGTCTAACTGATGTCCTAGACCTGCCTTTCTTTAAGTGAGAACTCAAAAATGGAATTATCAGGTAAAAGAAATATGAACATTTTAATGACCTTGATTTGTAATGTTAGATTGCTTTCCAACAGGATTGTGCACTTCCAAATTCCATCTCAAATTTCATTTTATAAATCAGAATGAAAACTCACCCATACTTCACCCAAAGAGAATTTTGTTCAGTCTTTGATTCCAAACAAACTGTGTAATATATGACTGATTATCATATTAACGTGGGGCAGCCCTCAATTTTCATATCCAAGTAACCTACAGTTTGAGTTTCAAAGCTCTGGTCAGCTTTATCTTGTGTGAGGACAAAGCCACAGCAATAATCATCTATTTTCTAAACCTAGCTGACAGTAGGCTATAATGCTTAACAAACTTCACTGAGGATTTGAAGACAATATACAGGGAATTACAAAGCAGGAAAGGAAAATGTTAGAATTGACTACACAATTTTACAGTTTGTGTGTGTGTGTGTGTGTGTGTGTGTGTGCGCGCACGCGCACAGATTTTTACAGTTCTTAATGCCTGATGACAATGCTTTGTCATAAGAATCCCCTCCTGGCTCTCCTTCCTCACCTTGAATTGTAGCATGTCATTTATGCTCACCTTTCCCCCGTATCTCCTATGCGTGATTATGTCCCAGCTCCCAAGTTCAAAGCCCTACATCTCATGTCTACCCTTCCTTATAAGCTCCTAAAATATGTTAAGATTGTATTAATTTCTCAGAAATGCACATAATAAAGATATCCTTACAAAATTAATCAGAATACACCTCATTTTTTAAAAGATTTTATTTATTTATTTGACAGAGAGAGACACAGCGAGAGAGGGAACACAAGCAGGGGGAGTGGGAGAGGGAGAAGCAGGCTTCCCGCTGAGCAGGGAGCGCGATGTGGGGCTCGATCCCAGGACCCCAGGATCATGACCTGAGCAGAAGGCAGGCACTTAACAACTGAACCACCCAGGCGCCCCTTTTCACATCTCATTTTGAAGCATTTGGATTTGGATTTCCAAAGTTCAGGGTCACCCTAAAAAGAATGAGTATCACCACAGTGGTCTCTCCTGCGCAAAGAACCCACCCCATATACAAGCCCCATCTTGCAGCCTTAGATCCACAAGATACAGTTTGTTGTCAGGATTTCACCTTCCACGAACCAGAGGACAGTGAAATACTGAGATCTAGTCCCAGAACCTCTGCCACATAACACTGCGCGAAAGTTCAAGATTAGAAACGAAATAGCTAACACTTTCATATACGGCTTATTATTGCCAGCACTGTTCTGGATTACCTGTTATAGAGGTAGGTAAGCAGATAGATAGAGGCAGAGACATACATACATAGTTGTAACACACAACAACCTGTGAGGCAAGGTACTGGTATTATTCTCATTTTATAGATGAGGAAACTAAATCAGAGAGAGAAAGTGACTTGCTCAAGACCACGCAGCTAGAAAGAAGCAAATTCAAATCCAGACAGTCTGCTCTCAAAGTCCCCAGTCTTAACTCACAGCAGACACACCCTCCGGAAATAACACCTTCTCAGGCCGCCGCCGCCTCTGAGTTTAGCTGCAGCCGGAGCCGCCCCATAGCCACCTGTCTGTCAGAGCACAAAGGTCAGAGGCAGAGCCTGTCCTCCGCAGCTCCACCGGGAGGAGGTAACTGACTTCGTCAGAGTGACTAAGGCATGAAGAAAAACCACCTCTCCTGTCCCAGCCATCCAGAACAGGGTAAGACAGCAGCACGGGGGCTCGGCGGGCCTGCGGCCGGCGCCAGCACAGCACGCTGGACCCGGACGTCTGGCCCGTGCAGTCCACCTGCTTCCGCAGCCGTCACCTGGTGGGCGGCTCAACGCCTGCGAGAAGACGCAGACCCGGACCAGGGCAGCCCTCCGCGGAGCCCCATGGTTATTTTCAAGGACAACACCGCCACCGCTGGAGAAGTTCCTCAGAGACACAGAAGTGGCGGGGAAGTAGCAGCAGGGGTGAGAGGAGCGGCAGCAGCGGTGGGAGGGGTCGTGGAGGTAACGCGGGGACACTGAGCACCCCGTCCGGAAAACACGTACCAGAAGAGACGCTTCTCGTTACAAAGACCAGAGGTTGCCATCATTTAGCTGGAAGAAAGCTATTGTGAAAACTGCCTGCCGTGTTTGCTAGCGACTTGACACTTACCTCCCACTGTCAGGGAAACATAAAGAAGGAACACTCCCCACATCTGCTGCAGGACACCCCGAGCCAGGCACTGCATCCCAGGTGCCTGAGCCACTGGAGCCGGCAGAAGGTCCTTGCCCTCCCTGGAGGGGGAGCCCAATCTGGATGCAAAACCCAGAAGAAACACCAGGGGAGGGACTCCCGTCTTGACCCGTGACTTTCAGCTCCAATGGGAGCCGCTGGGGCTTCCCTTAGAGCAGCGTCTTGGTGGGACATTTTCTACTGAGGAATCCACAGACTTTAGTCCTAGAGATTCTGTGAACACTGAACAGAATTGTGTGTAAAGAACAGAGACAACTTGGGGCGCCTGGGTGGCTCAGTCGTTAAGCGTCTGCCTTCGGCTCAGGTCATGATCCCGGGGTCCTGGGATCCACCCCCGCATTGGGCTCCTTGCTCAGCGAGAAGCCGGCTTCTCCCTCTGCCCCTCCCCCTCCTCCTGCTTGCGCGCTCACGCGCGCGCGCTCTCTCTATCAAATAAATGAATAAAATCTTAAAAAAAAAATTCAAAAGCAGGGTGCCTGGGTGGTTCAGTCACTTACGGGTGCAACTGTTGACTTCCGCTCAGGCGTGATCTCAGCGTGAGATTGAACTCCACACTCAGCGCACAGTCGGCTTGGGATTCTCTCTCCCTCTCTCTCTCCCTCTCCCTCTCCCTCTGCCCCTCCCACTTGTGCTCTTTCTCTAAAATAAATAAATAAATACATATTAAAAAAAAAATTTCTCTCCCTCTCCCTATGCCCCTACCCCTGCTGGCTTGCTCTCTCTCTTAAAAAAAAAAAAAAACAACTCAAAAACAACTTGCAGAGCGATGGGCCTTTAATGGTCTTATCTTTGTCAATATATGTATTATATACAGGTGTTTGTAATACATATGTACATATATATCCTTTTAGAAGTGTGGGGATGCACACATTGAACTACTAACATCGGTTATGTTAGGCTGCAGTGGCAGAGTGGAGGGGATTGTTTTTCCTGCACACCTCTATTGCTGAATGTGAAAATGAACAGGTTTCATTATTTAATTTAAAAGAGAATTGAGGAACACCTGGCTGGCTCAGTCAGAAGAGTGTGTGACTCTTGATCTTGGGGTCATGAGCTCAATCCCCACGTTGTGGGTAGAGATTACTAAAAACAAACCAAAAAAAAAAACCTTTAAAAAATAATAAAACAGTAAAAAGTAAAAGAGAGAACTGAAAGGAAAGAAAAGAGATACAGGAGAAAGATGAGCTGGGGGAAAGAAGGGAGGAAGAAAATGAGAACTAAAGAAAAAAGAGAGTAAAAAAAGAAAACCTCAACCATATCTTAAACTATTTATAAGATGTTCCAAAAAGAAATTTCCTGTGATCTGATAAATATTTTTCCATACCTATTGACCTCTCGTTAATACCATTTACTATCAAAGGCAGCTACAATAAAAAAAGATAGGCAAGGTTCCTGGGTGGCACAACCGGCTCTTGATTTTGGCTCAGGTCATGATCTCAGGGTGGTGGGATCGAGCCCCAGGTCAGGCTCCCTGCTCAGCAGGGAGTTTGCTTTTCCCTCTGCCCCTATCTCCTCTCATGTTCTCTCTCTCTTTCTCTCTCAAATAAATAAATAAAATATTTTTTTAAATTTTTAAATGTTTAAAAATTTTTAAATAGATGGACAATAGGAAGTGTTGTTGAAGATGGGGAGAAATTGGAACCTTTGTACATTGCCGGTAGGAATGTGAAATGGTGCAGCCACTGAGAAATTCTGGCAATTCCTCAAAATATTCAACATAGAGCATATGACCCAGGAATTTTACTCCTACATATTCCAAAAAAACTAAAACCATATGTACACACAAAAATGTGTACATGAATAGTCACAGCAGCATTATTTAAACAGCCAAATAGTGTAAAAACCAAAATGTCCATCAGCTGATAAATGGATAAACAATACAGTATATTCAGAAAAAATGGAGTAGCATTCAGCCATAAAAAGGAATGAAATTCCTTCGTTAAGTTGATCCACACTACAACATGGAGAAGCTTGAATACATTATACTAAGTAAAAGAAGCCAGACACAAAAGGCCACATGTTATATGATCCATTTATATGAAGTGTTCATAATAGGCAAATCCATAGAGACAGAAAGTAGATTATGGTTACCAGGGGTTGGGGGGCAGGAGGCGTAAGCAAGGAAGATGAAGAGAGACTGCTAATGAGTATGGGATTTCTTGTTAGACTGGTGAAAATGTTCAGGAATTAGTGGTGATCAGTGCACAACTTCATAAGTACACCAAGAACTATTGAGTTGTACACTTTGAAAAGGTGACCTGTATTTGGGTTTTTTTGGTGTGTATTTTTTGTAAGATTTTATTTTTTAAGTAATCCCTACACTCAACATGGGGTTCAAACTTGATCCCAGAGATCAAGAGTTGTACACTCCGCCGACTGAGCCAGCCAGGTTCCCCCGGGTGAAATGTGTTTGAATTAACCTCAATAAAGCTATTATTTTTAAAATTTATTTAAATCAATGTTGATAGATGTTGGAGAATTTCACTACACTTGAGATCTCTATTAGAGGAAAAAAAGCTATTCGTTGAGCCCTGCTATGAACACAGTTCTGTTTTTGGAATCTCCTGTGTGACTAGGATTTTGTATCTTTGTTGCTCATTTTGTCATGCAGAGTCAGGATCATCTTCCCTCATGGATGGCCTATGGAACCAAGACTGTTGAAGCTACCGCTGAGTCCATGTTGACTCCAGGCTTTCCTTGACTTCATAAGTATGCATTAAAATTCCTTCTGTACACTGAATTCAGTCTCTTGAACAACAGCAGACTTTTCAGCAGCAATGGGTGGAAAGCCGAAGTGTAGGGGATGTTGCCTGCCTCCTCACCTTACTTGACTTCATCTGAACAACCTGTTTGTGCATTTTCCCATGTTTGGTAAAAACTGGTAGAAAATGGGAAACAAATTGTTAGTGTCAGAGATGAGAAAATTGAAATAAACTTCATGCAACTGGGATAAAGATGAAAATAAGCTGGAAGCAAAAGAAAAAGTTAAAGTCGATTTGTATTTCTTGTGAACACTGGAAGAATTATTTTCTACTTACTGCATGTAAGTGGAATGTAGCACCTAGCTATAGTAGATATAATACTGTCATCTTGTGGCACCATGAAGCATTGCCATTTTACTTACACACTTATTCTCACATATACCCCCAAATGATTAATATTGTTTTTCCCTACCAAAAATATAGAAATTTAGAATCAAAAGAAAGCTTTATTTTTTTTAAGATTTATTTATTTATTTGAGAAAGAGAGAGATAAAGCACGAGCAGGGGAGGGGGAGGGGAAGACGGAGAAGGGAAGCAGACTCCTCGCTCAACGGGGAGCCCAATAGATCCCAGGACCCTGAGATCATGACCTGAGTCAAAACCAAGAGTCAGGTGTTTAACTGACTGAGCCACACAAGCATCCCTAAAAGAAAGCTTTAAAAGCATCTAGCCCTGATGATGGACTCTGAAAAACAAACTGAGGTTTCTGGAGGGGAGGACGGTGGGGGGATGGGTTAGCCTGGTGATGGGTATTGAGGAGGGCACATTCTGCATGGAGCACTGGGTGTTATGAACAAACAATGAATCATGGAACAGTACACCAAAACAAATTATGTAATATATGGTGATTAACATAACAATAAAAAAAATTTTTAAAAAGCATCTAGCCCTTTTCAATTATCTCATTTTACAATTGGCATCATGTAAAAGTTGGCTAGGCAGCAAAATTTCTTATGAGTCTCTGTCCCTCTACCAGAAACTGGGTTTCTTCCCAAACATTGCTCAAGATATGATTAACCATTGCTACTATCCATCTAGGTCTATGCTGAATTGAGTGGTCCAGATGAGAAGCTTGATTACAAATACACCCCTGCAATTTGGAGCATCTGTCCTGGCAGCTCCCAATTTGGAGCTTGTATTTAAATCTCTGTGTGTTTTCTCTGTCTACAGATATGCAAAGCATTTCTCTCCCTGCTGGCACTGACCAGGGCCTCACAATGAGACTGAGGCACTTTTGGCTTGCTGCCTTTACAGGCAAAGAGGTTCCTCCCACCACTACCCCCAAGAAGAGTAAACAGGTGCTGAGCACTAAAAGCACACCTAAGGGAGGGGGCTCACAGAAACAGTGGCAAGAGGTAAGAAGGGGTCTGGGCAGAATATCAGTGTTGTCCCCCATGTTCTATCCCTCTTCCAGTCTACTCTTCAAATAGATGCCAGAGGGGCGCCTGGGTGGCTCAGTCGTTAAGTGTCTGCCTTTGGCTCAGGTCATGGTCTCAGGGTCCTGGGATCGAGCCCCGCGTCAGGCTCCTTGCTTGGCAGGAAGCCTGCTTCTCCCTCTCCCACTCCCCGCTTGTGTTCCCTCTCTCGCTTTGTCTCTGTCTCTGTCAAATAAATAAATAAAATCCTTAAAAATAAATAAATAGATGCCAGAGTGGTCATCCTACAATTTCAACCTGACTATGACACTCCCAGTTAAAGCCTTCAACGGCTCCCCAGCCCTTACAAAGGACGGCCAGACTATTCACCACATAAGATCCCAACTATATCTCACTTGAACTCCATTTACAGTTTATGCTGCAGATATTCTGAATCGCTTGACTTTCCGCCCCCCTCCATGCCAGTCTGCTTCAGGTCTCCATTCTTTTGCTCAAATTTTTTCCTCTGCTGCAGTGTCCCTCTATTCAAGGAGCAGCATTAAGTGTTACCCATCTGGTGAAATTTTCCTGGCCCCACTTGAACCATCCAGTAAACTTAAATGCAACCTTCTGTGTGGCCTCGCGCTAGCCTGTAGTTGATATGTTCTTCCCACCATAATATAAACTTCTTGAGGATGAAGTATGCCTAACCAGCTTTTTTCCCCAAATACATATCTATGTATTTATTGTCACTGATCTTGAAAACCAAGATTTTATGGAAATGGAAGAGGAGCAGAAATCCTAATGCACCTAATTTAAGAGGTATAGTAAAGATAATGAATGCTGGGTAATCATTAAAGGACCTTGGCATGAAAGGTTGTGGATCAAACTCATAAGATACATTATAAATTATATACAATTGTACGTTTTATGTGGTGAAGGTTTGTTCTCCCAAAGGAGATGTCAGTCATGCTAGAATGGAAAAGGAGAATAAACTTTGGATTAAAGAGAGGCAAAGCCCTAACACCACCATCTGGGCCTGGATTCAGAATGGGGAGAAAGGAAGTTTCTAGGAATAGTGTGGGGCTGAGAGTGGAGACCCTTCAAACTCAGTCGTGTTGGATGAGGGTTATACTTACATGAGTTGACCAGAAGAACCAGGTCACTGGGGAGCTGTGACAATGGCAGCCCAGGCTGTGGTAGCCCGGCCATAGTGGTGAGAGGAGAAAGACTTCTACACCTGCATGCCAAGAGGTGGTGCCTAAGGGGAGGGAACCTGCCCGTGGCACTGGAGCAGAGATGGCAAAAAATCTTCTCCACACCAACAACACCATGTGGCCAAAGAACACAAGACTTCTTTTTTTTTAATTTTTTTAAAGATTTTATTTATTTATTTGAAAGAAAGAAAGAGAAAGTGAGTACAAGCTGGGGAGAGAGACAGAGGGAGCGGGAGAAGCACACACCCCGCTGAGCAGGGAGCCTGATTCGGGGCTATATCCCAGGATCCCAGCACTTCAAAGAAAGAAATCACAGAAATTAGAGGTCACCCAAACAGATCATGTTGTTCTTCACAGTTCACTTTCTAAATGTAAAAATGATTCCTGCTTGCTGTCAAAACAAAAAATAATGAGGATCAGGGGAATGTAGTTCTCATGGGGGAAATGTCTCAGGGTAGAACTCCCAAGAGGTAAGTAGTTCTCTACAAATCTCTTGATAGTGTTTAAAAAAAAAAAAAAAAACTCGATCGAAGAAGATCTAGCTAATAGTGTAACTGATATAAAATTCAAGGCAGTTAAGTAAAGAAGTCTCAATCTATAAAGAGCCTCCAAGGGCAGAGGATCTCATAGACTCTTAGCATAGTCAATGTTTCATTCCCCTGGAAGATTTTAATTCCACTCCAAAGCAGAGACCTGGTTACCTATCACCACAAGCCCAGGGGATGTCCCGAAGGACACTTTCCTCACGCGCTCAGACATCCAGCCTGAGAAAGGCAAGCTTCCTCCAAAGTTTTGCTGCTATGTCCATGTGAGTCCAATAAGGGAAGCAGTCCTAACAGGAGGTCAACTCACAATAGGAGCAAAGACTTAATTTCCACACATTAAAAGTTTCAGTAACTTTGTCAAAAACTGTATGTAATCTGTCTTTCCCCACCTTCTTCCTCAGTCACAAAGTTAATATATTAAGCATATGAATTTTGAATTAAATCAGCCTTTCTCCAGATTCAGGAACTTTCTTCTCTGAATTGAGAAAAAGAGTTTTAAACATTTATCTTGTCTTTTGTTTTCTGTATTTTGAGGGAGGTAATAAGGCAATATAAATGCTGTAACAGATTCAGTGTTACTGAGCCAACATCGTCAGGGACAGGGGGTTTTAACCCTTCTTTTAAAGTGGCAAGAAGACTCAGTCAATTTATTTGAAGGCTAGAAGGTCTTCCATTTCAGACTTTTTCTTTTCTCTTCCTTTCTTTTTTTTTTTTAAGATTTATTTATTTATTTTAGAGAGCGGGGGGAGGGGCAGAGAGAGAGAGAAAATCCTGAAGCAGACCTCCCCCTTAGCAGGGAGCTTAACGCAGGTCTCCATTCCCAGGACCCTCAGAACATGACCTGAGCAGAAATCAAGAGTCGGATGCTCAACTGACTGAGCTACCAGGTGCCCTCATTTCATACCTTTTCTTAAACAAGCTTTTTTTTTTTTTTTTTCATTTACAGTGCCTGGACACTGATGGGATAATTAGAATAAAATATGGGTTCTGGGGGTGCCTGAGTGGCTCAGTCGTTAAGCGTCTGCCTTTGGCTCAGGTCATGATCCCAGGGTCCTGGGATGGAGCCCCACACTGGGCTCCCTGCTCCGTGGGAAACCTGCTTCTCCTTCTCCTACTACCCTGCTTGTGTTCCTGCTCTCGCTATCTCTCTCTCTGTCAAATAAATAAAATAAAATAATTTAAAATATGGGTTCTGTCTCCCCACTGCACCCAAACTCTGTTCATTCTCCATGCTCTGCCTCTGCCCAGGCTGCCTCATGGTCTAAGTCTGGTCCTAAAGGCAAACAAGGGTGAATAGTGCAATGCTGGGTCATTCCTCATGCCTCAGCCTTAGCGATGCATATCTGCTTGGCATGGAGAAGCCCTCAACCCTAAGGTGCCCTATACAAAACCCCAGTTCAGTGTAGACATGCCAGAAAGAGGTCAAACCTCTGGAATAATCTGATGTTTTTGCAAGTGAAAGAGGCACTGCCTGTAAAGGGCTCAAAGTGAGTTTGCCCCCTAGTGAAGGGGGGCCGGCAACCTCTGACTTCCTATCTGGCCCTGTAAGGAGGATGGCTTCCATTTGACCCTGTAAAGAGGGTCTCACCCTCCCTGACTTTGCTCTCTTCATGCCATCCTCTTCTATTCCTTCCCTAGGAAACTCTCCCTTGAATTTCCAGGCCAAAGCCCCTGCACCTAATTATTTGCTATTTTAAATATTGGTTTTTATCAGTAATATCACTAGCTTCTTATTTCTACTAATGAATTGTTGAACACTACACCAAAAACTAATGATGTACTATGTGTTGGCTAAGATGGTCTTGTAAATGATGAATCTAAGGTTGCTTCACTACTCAATTTAAATAGCTTAAGATGCCACAACTTCAAAAAATTAACAGCCCTATAAAAAATCACAGATAAATTACGAAGGAAAATTATTCAATTAGTTTTATTCTTTTGTTTTTTTCTAGGTTGGCTCCTTTTTCTCTAGAAAAGAGAAAAGACAGTTCTCTTTTCTAAAACTCTTAGAGGCTTATCCCTTCTACAGATAGTCCCTGCCTCTACAGAGACTCCACCTTACACCATCTCAAATCAAAACCGCCACCGTCTGCTTCCTCTACCTGGAAAAGGAGCCTCCCCCTCAGACCCACTCACTGCAACCACCCTGTCCCCGTGCAGACCAGAATGCCCAGGGCCAGATAGGAGGAGGTGGGCCTCCCAGCCTTCCCCCAGCAGGTCCTTTGGGAAAGTACATCCAGATGTGTGCACCACAGCTGGGAGAAAACTCAGACTGGTGAAGAGAGATTAACTAAGGGGGATTTTTTTACTACCCATAGATTCATTATGGATATTCTCCAGATAACTGCCTTTTTAGTATAATCCTAATATGAATTGATTTATGAAAATTTGATTTTCAGAAAAAAATTTAGAAACACATCATTTGCTTAAAGTCGAAGTGTATTTATAGTATATATTTCCTCTAGCTGATAGAAGATAAGTTTTCATAATTGGCATCATACATATGCTTTCAAATTATTTCTTCTCTTTCTGTTCTAGCCAAAGAAAGTACCATTCATCCATCCCAAAAGAAATTATTCTTGCTTCTGAAAATCAGGTAATAGAAAGCTTATTTTTCTCTTTGTGGACAAAGTCTATAATTAATTTCAATGGATCCTATAGAGCAAGATACATTCAGTATTATTGATAATTACTGGATATTATTATAGCCACTTAATTCTTTTTAAATAATAATGAAGATAAAATATATTTGAGATTGGGGGTGCCTGACTGGCTCAGTTGGTAGAGCATGTGACTCTTGATCTCAGGGCTATAAGTTCAAGCCCCACATTGGGTACAGAGATTACTTAAAAATAAAATCTTAAATATATATACATATGTATATGTATACATATATGTATATATATATATATATATATATACACACACACTCACACATATGTTTGAGATTGGTGTTTATAAACATGTATTTTTAATGATATTTCAGTGTTTAGATCTATCAATGTTCACACACCTCTATATAACTAACCTCTTATTAGTTTAATTTTTTTGTTGTTTCTTAAGAATTACATGATGTTTTAGTTTAAGCATAAAAAATACCTAAAACACTATTTGGAGGAAAAACCCTTTTTTGAACAAACCATTCATCAAAGGGAGTTTTTAAATAATATAGGGTTCAGATGTTTAATACCTTTAAAAAGTTCTTGAGAATCTCATTTGTTGGAGGTCAAATAAGGTCTTCAAATAATAACACACTAAAGATCAAATCCTACAATAATCAATCTATTTTAATCGAAAACACCAGAACCAATAAACTAGTTAGGTCAATCAATTAAGTTAAATAACATTCTAGAGCAAACAGAAAACATGGATGATGCCTTTGACTTTGTTTTTACTGGGGACAGACTCACATTGTTGAGGTATGTGGCCAATCCCTCATCACAGTCCTGACTATGAGACATAAAGTACAAGAGATGTGATCACACAGGGAAATGGAATGCAAGACTAACCAGAGTTGGCAAAAGCTATTCAGTGAGCCAATCAACCAACAAATGTTTATTAATTATCTTACTGTTGCCAAACACTGTGGCAGGTGCTGCAGATACAATAAAAGAACAAAACAGACTCGGTCTTTGCTCTGAAAGAGTTCATAATCTAGTAGAAGAAACCAGTGAGCATTTAGGCAAATAGTTATCATACTGTACTGCAATCCCCATTTATAATATAACTCTTATCTCCCAGAAGATTGTCTTCTAAGGGAGAAAAATTCTTCCTGAAGGAAGTGACAGCCAACAGTTCTGAGCAGTGAGACCATGTTAAGATGAATCAGTATTTTCCAGGAGGAGTGGGTCCAGTAGGTCCTTGTTGCTCCAAGGGATCCAAAGGAAGGAAGACTATAGAAATATGTAAGGGCCAGTGGCACCTGGGTGGCTCAGTCAGTTAAGTATCCACTTGATTTCAGCTTAGATCATGATCTCAGGGTTGTGAGATAGAACCCCGTGTCAGGCTCAGGATTCAGCCAGGAGTCAACTTGAGATTCTCTCCTTCCCTCCTCTCTCTCTCTCTCCCAAATAAATAAATAAATCTTTACAAAAAATATGTGAGGGCCAGATCTCAAAGGTTCTTGTAGATCATGGCAGGAGATATTTTGAGGAGAAGTCAGAGACCAACAATAGGGATGGTAATTATGGAGAATTGTTTCACTCTGCTCCATGCCACCAGAATCCACTTCTTTATGGTACAGATCCATCATACGCACTAACATTATTATTCAGACACAACCTTGTGCCTTGGCTTCCAATAATTGTAAGTGTCTCCCATAGAAGGAGAATTTCAGGGGGCACCTGGATGGTTCAGTCGGTTAAGTGTCTGACTCTTGATTTCAGCTTAGGTCATGATCTTATGGTTGTCGGATGGAGACCCATGTCAGGCTCCGTGCTCAGCTGAGAGTCAGCTTGAGATTCTTTCTCTCCTTTCCTTCTCCCTCTGTCCCTCCCCCCAGCTCGTGCATGCTCTCTCTCTCTCATAAATAAAAAAATCTTTTTTAAAAAGAAAAAAGAAGGAGCATTTCAGGACACCTAGAAACTAACCAGCCTCTGAGGGCTTGTCTTGCAGAGCAAACCCAGATGACTGATGGCAAATGCTTTCCACTTTAAAACATAGAAGTTCTGGGATGCCTGGGTGGCTCAGTTGTTAAGCGTCTGCCTTCAGCTCAGGTCATGATCCCAGGGTCCTGGGATCGAGCCCCGCATCGGGCTCCCTGCTCGGCGGGAAGCCTGCTTCTCCCTCTCCCACTCCCCCTGCTTGTGTTCCCTCTCTTGTGTCTCTCTCTGTCAAATAAATAAATAAAATCTTTAAAAAATAATAAATAAAATAAAATAAAACATAGAAGTTCTTGGGGCGCCTGGGTGGCTCAGTTGGTTAAGGGTCTGCCTTTGGTTCAGGTCTTGATCTCAGGGTCCTGGAATTAAGCCCTCCTTCCGGCTCCCTGCTCTGAATGACAAGTGATGTTGAGCATCCTTTCATGTGCTTGTTGGCCATTGGTAGGTCTTCTTTAGAGAAATGTCCATTCAAGTCCATTGCCCATTTTTGAATAGGGTTGTTCATTTTTGATGTTGTTGAGATTTAGGAATTCTGGATATTGTTTGTTTATCAGATATATAATTTGCAAATATTTTCTCTCATTCTGTGGATTGCCTTTTTATTCTGTTATTAGTGTTTTTTAATGTACAAACATTTTTCATTTCCATGAAGCCGAACTTGTCTGTTTTCTTTTGTTACCTGTGCCTTTGTTGTCATATCCAAGAAATCATTGCCAAATCCAATATTGTGAAGTTTTTGTCCTAAGTTTTCTCCTAAGACTTGTATTGGTTTAGGTCTTTACAGTTAGGTCTTTGATGAGTTAATTTATGTATATGGTGTTAGGTGTTAGGTAAGATGCCATTTATTTCTTTTTCTTGACTAATTGCCCTAGTTAGAACTTACAGCACTTTGTTGAATAAAAGTGAAGAAAACAGGCATTCTTGCCTTGTTCCTGGTCCTAGAGGAAATATTTTCAGCTTTTCACCATTGAATATGATGTTTGCTATGGGTATTTCATATGTGGCTTTTATTATGACGAGGTGGTTATTTTTCTATTCCCAGTTTGTTAAGTGTTTTTAATCAAGAAAAAGTGTTGAATTTTGTATGCTTTTTCTGCATCTATTGAGATGATCATTTGTTTTTTTTCCCTTCATTTTCTTGAGGTAACATAATACATTGATCGATTTTCATATGTTGAACCATTCTTACATTCCAGGAATAAATTATATTTGGTCTTGGTATATAATCCTTTTAATATGCTGCTGAATTCTGCTGCTAATATTTTATTGAGGATTTTTGCATCAATGTTCATAAAGGTCATTTGTTTATAATTTTCTGGTAGCCTTTTTCTGGCTTTGATATCAGGGGAATGCCGGCCTCATAGAAGGAGTTAGTATTCCTACCCCTTCAATTTTGGGGAAAGTTTGAGAAGGATTGGTATTAGTTCTTTAAATGTTTGGTACAATTTATCAGTGAAGCCATCAGGACCAGGGCTTTTCTTCGCTGGGAGATTTTTTATTGGTTATTTAATTTTTGCACTAGTTATAGGTCTTTTCAGAATCTGTTTCTTCACAATTTAGTCTTGGCAGGTTTTGTATTTCTAGGTATTTGTTCATTCATCTAGGTTATCCAGTTTTTTGGTATACAGTTGCTCATAGTACTCTCTTATCCTTTTTATCTCTGTAAACGTGGTAGTAATAGCCCCACGTTCTTCACTGATTTTAGTGATCTGAGTCTTCCCTCTTTATTTCTTAGTCCACCTATGTAAAGCTTTGTCAATTTCTTTGATCTTTTCTTTCTTTTCATTGACATTCTCTATTGTTTTTCTATTCTCTTTCATTTGTGTTCTTATTTTTTATTATTCCTTTCTGCTAACTTTGTATTTAGTTCTTCTTTTTCTAGATCTTTTAGTTTTAAAGGTAAGTTGTTTTTATAATTTTTTAAATAATTTTTTTAAAGTTTTCTTTAAGTGCTCTCTACACCCATCATGGGGCTTGAACTCACGACCGTAAGATCAAGAGTTGCATGCTCTACCAATTGAGCCAGCTAGGTGCCCTGGTAAATTGTTGATTGAGATCTTTCTTGTTTTGGGTTTGGTTTGGTTTGGTTTGGGGTGTGTGTGTGTATGTTTCTTTTATAAGTAATCTCTACACCCAATGTGGGGCTCCAACTCACAACCCTGGGATCAAGAGTCACATGGTCTATCAACCGCATCAGCGAGGCACCCCAAGATCTTTCTTCGTTTTTAATATAAGCATTGATAGCTCTAAGTTTCCCTCTTAACACTACTTTCACAGTGTCCCATAAGTTTGGGTATGTCATGTATTTTTCATTCGTCTTTAATTTTCTAATTTCCTTTGTGATCTTCTTCGGTCCATTAGTTATTTAAAAGTGTATTGTTTGGGGGCACCTGGGTGTCTCAGTCAGTTAAGCATCCAACCCTTGATTTTGGCTCAAATCATTATCTCCCAGCATCTGGCTCCATGCTCGGCAGGACGTCTGCTTGCGATTCTTTTCCTCTCCCTCTGCCCCTCCCCCCACCCATGCACACAGGCTCGCTCTCTCTCTTTTTCTCTCTAAAGTAAATAAATAAACTATTTTTTAAGTGTATTATTTGGGGGCACCTGGCTGACTCTGTTGGTAGAGCATGTGACTCTTGATCTCAGGGTCATAAGTTCAAGCCCCACATTGGGCGTAGAGCTTGCTTAAAGAAAAAAAAAGTGTGTTGCTTAATTTCAGCAATTTTGTGAATTTTCCAGTTTACAATTTTCCTTTTACTAACTTCTAACAATCTCATTATGGTCAGAGAACATATTTTGTGTAGTGTCTATCTTTTTAAATACACTGAGACTTAATCTATGGCCTAATATATGCACTTGAGAAGAATGTGTATTCTGTTTTAGGGTAGAATAGTCTGTATAGTCTATTAGGTCTAATTGGTTTATTGTTGTGTAAGTCCTCTATTTCCTTATCTTCTGTTGTTCTATCCATTTTGAGTGCAGTATTGAAGTTTCCAACTATTACTGTAAAACTATTTCTCCCTTTAATTCTGTCAGGTTTTGCTTTATATATTTTGATCTGTCATTATGTGCTTAAAAACTAATCATTGTTATATTTTCTTGTTGTATTGAATATTTTAATGTGTAATGTCCTTCTTTGTCTCTTGTAACTTTTTTGTATTTAATCTATTTTGTCTGATATTAGTATAGGGACTCCTGCTCTCTTTTGGTTACTATTTGCATGGAGTATCTTTTTCTGTTCTTTCACTTTCAGCCTGTTTGTGTCTTTGGATCTCTAGTGAGTCTCTTTCAGACACCTATAGTTGGATCATGTGTTTTTATCTATTCTGCCAATCTGTCTTTTGATTGGAGGTTTTAATCCATTTATATTTAAAGTAATTACTGATAAGGAAGAACCGTCATTGACATTTTTTTATTTTTTTAAGATTTTATTTATTTTAGAGAGAGAATGAGCAGGGGGAGGGGCAAAGGGAGAGGGACAAGCAGAGTTTGTCTGAGTTGGAGTCCAACGTGGGGCTCGATTCCAGGACCCAAGATCATGACCTGAGCCAAAGTCAGATGCTTGACTGAGTCACCCAGGTGCCCCTGAAATTTTTTTCTAAGATTTATTTATTTATTTTTAGAGAGAGACTGCCCCTGCATGGGGGGAGGGCCAGAGGGAGATGAAGAGAGAGAATCTCCAGCAGACTCCCCACTGAGTGCGAAGCCTGACACAGTGCTCTATCTCAAGACCCCAAGATCATGACCTGAGCCTAAACGAAGAGTCAGACGCTCAACCGACTGAGCCACCCAGGCTCTCCTCTTTTTATTTTTTAAGATTTATTTATTCTTCTGTTGTTAAAGTTTATGTGAAATTCAAATGTCAGTGTCTACAAATAAAGTTTTATATAATGCAGCCATGCCCATTTTATGTGTATTGTTTATGGCTGCTTTCATGTACAATGGCTGACTTGAATAGTTGCAGCAGAGACTGCATGGCCCTCAAAGCCAAAAATATTTATTATCTGGCCTCTCTAGAAAAAGTTCTCCAACCTCTACTCTAGACATTTCAATACCAAGATGACTTGGGAGCTATAGAGATCACCACAAACATCTGGGGTTAGGCAGAACAGATCACATTTAAGGTATTCTCAGAAGACATAGACCATCTCTAGACATTGGGGAAAAAATTGGGAAAGTGGTTCAGAGAATTCCAAAGATCAAACTAGCAGAAAAGAAGTCAAGCCAATCTCAAAGCATTCAAAGAAACAGGACCAAGAAATACTAGTGAAGAGGTGCCTCAGTGGCACAGTTGGTTAACCATCTGTCTCTTGGTTTCAGCTCAGGTTGTGATCTCAGGATCGGGAGATCGAGCCCTGCATCTGATTCTGCCCTCACCACAGAGTCTGCTTAAGACTTTCTCTCCCTCTTCCCCGGCCCCTACCCCCTGTTCTCTCTCTCTCTCTCTCTTTCTCTCTCTCTCTCCCTTCCTCCCTCTTTCTCTAAAATAAATAAATAAATCTTTAAAAAGTAAAAATCACTGCCCAGTGACCATGTCTTATGATATTGTAAATGATAGCTAGATTGGATGATTTCTCATGTTCCTCTAACCCTGAGATTCTATGTTTCTCCTACACTATCAGATATACATTAGCATCTTAGTAATTCTAACAAATGAGTTTCATAACATGTGAATGTGCCAATAAGAAGACCTTCATGACTATAACAACCACACTAGTTTTTTGTTTTTCGTTTTTTCTAAAATTTCTTTTTTGGAAGAGAAAAGAAATCACAGATATGAAATCATCCACAAGCCTTATGAGCACCACAGATTTTGTCCCAGCTGATGTTACAAAATTGGAAAAAGCTAGAAACTAAGTATCCCAGGAAACAAAGCGTAGATACTTGTCTTATCTCATCACAGGGGTCACATTCCAATATTCCCCAAGCTACAGGTCTCACATACTATAATCGACTCTGGGGAAAATAAAAGAAGTAAGAGAACACAAGGGAGACCAACCTTAGCAGTTACCTTCACTGGGGGCCACAACTCTTCCCCCAGCATAAGGCAATTGGAAGAGGATGTTTACAAATAAACAAGCAAATAAATCAACTTTCAGTAATTTGGTCCTTATTTTGATCCAACCAGAACTGACTAATTAGGTCTTCTGCCATGAGCTCTTCACTACAACTACTGTTGACCCTGTGGGATCCAAAACCATTGATATCACTCTAGGAACAGATTTATATCCCATCTCTCAGACTGAAAGAGCGTTTTTTGTAGATACTGACACCTCCAGGTGAAGGGGATTCTCTCTCCCCCAAGTAACACCTGCCATTGTTTTGTCCCATTTTCCAGAATTAATCATCACCCACAGGATTTGAACACTGATGTGAAGAAGAGCTGAAAAGAGAGGAAGAGGAAGATACTGCCAAATACAGATGAACACAGAGTAAATTTCAGATATAGATAAATGTTGGGTCCAAACACTGTGCAAAGGATTTCTCCACTCTCAGTCACTTCATCTCTCAATGTCTTTCCTTGTCTAGTCAATAGATTTCTTTTTCTGCTCTCACAGAAATTTTCTTTACTACTCTGTTAAGACTATGCAGCTACCATTTAGCTACTTTATTATCAAGATAACACTATTTCCACAAGACCTTTATTGGTTACATATGTATCCAAAGCTACCTTTCTTCAGAGGTTCATTCACTGCCTAGATTGCATACCAACCAGAGAAAGTAAGACTATCTTGAGTTCTGTGGTGGTTTCATATCTGCTCCTTGCTATTTGTTCCTTATCAGGTCCCTTCCCCCACCTGTAAGACAGAATGGATACAAGTAAAATTGTAATCTCATTTCTGTGTTCGCGAATATGTTAGACACATCAAATTCATTGCTTTAACAAGGGTTTTACATGTTAATGGAAATGTTTTATCTCATTTCCCAGACTTAGTAATTCAAATTTTTCTCATCTCATTGCATATGTATATATTCATTCCAATGTTGTTCCTCTAGATCATTTTCCAATTTATGTGTCTTATTAGAAAATTCAGAAAATGGCAATAGATCATCTAAGTTTTCTAAATATTTGAGGTGCTTTTTTAAAAAAGATTTTATTTTTTTATTTGAGAGAGAACTTGAGTGGGGGTGGGGGGGTGTGGAGATCAGAGGATGAAACAGGGCTCAATCCCAGGACCCTGAGATCATGACCTGTGCTGAAGTCAGACACTTAACCGATGGAGCCAGCCAGGTGCCCTGAGATGCTTTTTATAAATTAAAAGAAAGTGTATTGAGTCGATTATATTAAAAAAAAAACTGGTTGGTTGTTTGGTTGGTTTGTTTATATTTACTTCATGGTTATTTGAGAGATAGGTGACTATAGAGTTAGGTATGTATTTGGGACCAGAATTAAGCAAAAATCATCTGCCAAAATGGGATCAAGGCTGTGCCCGTTGCCTCATTAGAAAAAATGCCTGATTCCCTGGGCAAATCAGTCACTAACAAATTTTTAATAATCAACTTTATAGATGTATATAATCCTTTTGTGATCCACTAAAAATTCCCATATCTTTTTTAAACATGTTTATACTAGATGACTTTTTATATTTGCTATCCTATCAGAATTCAAAAACACACTGCATAAATATCTTCACACTCTAAATCTCTATAAAATGAAAATACTGCTAAGCCCCCAGGCAGTGGTCTACTTTCCAAAGAAAAGGCTCAGTGTGCTAGAATACCCGACAAGGAAAGGAGATGGTCCACTTCACAGATTCATAGTAACAAATATTGACTCTTGTTTGATTTTAGAAATTGCACTTAATTTTGCATCTAGGTTTAGAAATGGAGCAGCAACACCAGTTTCGAATCTTTGATAGAATGAACCATCAAACTGTTATTCAGGGGCACCTGGGTGGCTCAGATGGTTAAGCATCTGCCTTTGGCTCAGGTCATGATCCCAGGGTCCTGGGATCGAGTCCTGCATCGGGCTCCCCGCTCCGCGGGAAGCCTGCTTCTCCCTCTACCTCTCTCTCTCACTCTGTCTCTTATGAATAAATAAAATAAAATATTTTTTAAAAATTGTTATTCAGGGGCGCCTGGGTGGCTCAGTTGGTTAAGCGGCTGCCTTCGGCTCGGGTCATGATCCTGGATCCCGGGATTGAGTCCCACGTCGGGCTCCTTGCTGGGCGGGGAGTCTGTTTCTCTCTCTAACCCTCCCCCTTCTCATGTGCTCTCTCTTAAATAAATAAATAAAATCTTAAAAAAAAAAAAAACTCATTGGCAATATTAATCCCCAGTGTCCTGAGGCCATAGCTTTTGTCTGTGATCCGAATAACATTTTTTTTATTTTTTTATTTTTTAAATTTATTTTTATTTTTTAAAGATTTATTTATTTATTTGAGAGAGCGAGAATGAGAGAGAGTACATGAGAGGGGGGAGGGTCAGAGGGAAAAAGCAAGTTCCCTGCTGAGCAGGGAGCCCGATGTGGGACTCGATCCTGAAATTCCAGGATCATGACCTGAGCCGCGAAGGCAGCCGCTTAACCAACTGAGCCACCCAGGTGCCCATATTGCCAATGAGTTCTAAAAACTTCTAATGATTTAGCGTCCTGAAATAACATGATTTACTAAATCATTCTGGCTTATTTATTAAGAAAATGTAGAAATACAGGGTGCCTGGGTGGCTCAGTTGTTAAGCGTCTGCCTTCGGCTCAGGTCGTGGTCCCAGGGTCCTGGGATCGAGTCCCACGTCGGGCTCCCTGCTCTGCAGAAAGCCTGCTTCTCCCTCTCCCACTCCCCCTGCTCGTGTTCCCTCTCGTGCTGTGTCTCTCTCTGTCAAATAAATAAAATCTTAAAAAAAAAATGTAGAAATACTACTGAACTGGAAACCATAAAACCTAATCCGGGTCCTTACTCTAGCGCTATACGGCTGTGGGACTCCTCTGTTATCTAACTCCTCTAAGGATCATAGGAACATACACAGATATAACATGCCATCGTTCTGTGAGTTCCTATCACCCTAATCTATGAAGGTTTCATCACTGTCCTGTTCCTTTCTCTTTGTGCCACATTCTTCTTTTTCTCTGCTCTTTTTTTATTAAGAGGATTTAATGCACGTCAGAGCTACCTCTGGGTTATTAATGACTCAGAGTAAGTAGAAGTTCATCCAGTGAATACCAGGTTTTACACTTGGAGATCTAGGATAATAGCAGTGCCACAAGGAAGATGGTCATAAAAGATCAGAGGCAAAAAGGAAGCCGTCCTATTAATCTTTATAGCTAAATGAGGAAAAACTTATTAAATGGGGGAAAAACTTGTTAAAGAAATGGAGGAAAACTTAACTGCACCTGGAATGATACCACACCTAATAAGGACAGTAGTACAAATAAAATTACATCCCAACCCCACATTGCTCCCATTAAGATGGGTCTAGGCACCTGGCTGGCTCATCCGGAGAGCATGCAATTCTTAATCTCGGGGTTGTGAGTTCAAGCCCCACATTGGGTGTGGAGCTTACTTTAAAAAAAAAATGGAAGGGGCGCCTGGGTGGCTCAGTTGGTTAAGCGACTGCCTTCGGCTCAGGTCATGATCCTGGAGTCCCGGGATCGAGTCCCACATCGGGCTCCCTGCTCAGCAGGGAGTCTGCTTCTCCCTCTGACCCTCTCCCCTCTCATGTGCTCTCTCTCTCTCATTCTCTCTCTCTCAAATAAATAAATAAAATCTTTAAAAAAAATGGAGGAAAGAAAAAGTTGGGTCTAAAATTTAAGGGTAAGATTAGGAAATACTATTCTCTCTAATTGAATACAACAAGAATTGGCACACAGAATTCCATGTGGACTGCAATTCCCTATCTACAACAAATTTGGCCCAAAGAAATAACAATTCCTAGAGACTAATTCAGAAAACATCCCCTATTACAAACAGGAAAACAGCATGGAAAACAAATGAGGAAAAATGATTAGGGAAATTAAACTCAGGACGAAAAGAATAAAACTTTGTCAATATAACACCACTACTTCCCAGAAGAAAAAAAAATATTGTATCTGAAGGCAAGATTAAAGAATCCCCTAGATGAAGGTACTGTGTAATTTCCCAGGCATAATTCATCGATACCTATCACAGCCTAAATTAAGTGTGTCCCATCAAATACCCTTTGCTCTGATTCAAAACTTAGAAATATGCATCTGATTATCTAATTTGATTTCCAGAGACCTTGATATTAGTAAGTGATTGCTGTGGGTAGTAAGCACACTGTTTCAGCCATGGGAATGAGATCTCCCACTGTAAATTAACAAATTGGTTGTTTGATTTACAAGTCATTCTCTCAGGTATTGAATAACGTGAATTGGTTTCCGAGGGCCTGATTCCTCTAGGGAGAACTGACCAAATAAGGCTTCTAAATCTGCAGATTTAACATCAGACCTCTGTGACCCCAGAAAACTATAGCATCCCATGACAACCACCAGAGAAAACACCTGAGCTCATTCAGGCCAGGACTGCTATTGAGGAGTCATGAATGTCTCAAGGAACTTGTATGGGAGCTTAAACCCTCTGCAGTTTCTGTAGCTGGGAGGTGAAGAGGCCAGTGTCTGTAGCCCTGGCATCCAGAAGAGCTCTGTGGTCGACTTTTTGAAGGTCAACCATCACTGATTTCCTGCAACTAAAATATTTTTTTTTTAAATCACAACTGCTATTCTATTCACTTCAGAAAAAAATAAAAAAAACAAGACATGGGTGGAAGGATTTACTGCTGCCTTTTTATTTTTTTTTTATTTTTTTAAAGATTTTATTTATTTATTTGACAGAGAGAGAGACAGCGAGAGAGGGAACACAAACAGGGGGAGTGGGAGAGGGAGAAGCAGGCCTCCCGTGGAGCAGGGAGCCCGATGCGGGGCTCGATCCCAGGACCCTGGGATCATGACCTGAGCCGAAGGCAGACGCTTAACGACTGAGCCACCCAGGCGCCCTACTGCTGCCTTTTTAAAGTACTATAAGAGATGGTTAAATAATAAGAGCTAAGCTTTGACAGGGCATGGATACAGAAGTTTTAAAGTTAAGTGTTTAATGTAAGGATTGAGTAGAACTACCCACTATTGGTAAGTTTTCCAGAATTGGGTCCAGAGTTTCATTCCCCATCCTCAGAACCTCAATAAGGAAATGAAAACCCAGTGGAGCTGTGAAACCTTCTCAGAACTAAGAGGCAAGCTGATGACCCAGTTCCATTACAGTATTCACATTTAGTGTTTCCAGCCAGCAGCTGGACCCTCTATCCATGACATCTTACTCAAGGTTGCCACTTCCCTGCTCTTCACATTCATTTGAGCCAGAGCACAGGAGTGAAGTTAGAGGGAATCATTGATCAGAGAGCTCCTGACTCTCTTCCTTCTGAGTAGACAGGAATCATTCCAGAGCAAAATCAATCAATCTATCCATTTCAATGTCTTTAACATTTTACCTTAAACCATGAGCTTAGATATTGGAGAATCATACAACTAAGGGGAGTTTTAAAAGGTCATTAATCAACCTTTTTCCTCAGGTGGTGAAATGCCAATCAAGAGGTTGGACCAGGGGCGCCTGGGTGGCTCAGACGGTTAAGCGTCTGCCTTCGGCTCAGGTCATGATCTCAGAGTCCTGGGATCGAGCCCCACATCGGGCTCCCTGCTCAGCAGGGAGCCTGCTTCTCCCTCTGCCTCTGCCTGCTGCTTCCTCTGTTTGTGCTCTCTCTCTGTCAAAAATAAATTTAAAAAAAAATTTTTAAATAAAAAAAAAGAGGTTGGACCAAAAAATTTAAAATAACTCCTCCACACTGAGAGCCCTACTCTCTAGCCATTTCTCCTCCTCTCCATCATCCTTGCTTTTCCTCTCATCTCTAACATCTCACTACGGGCATCCCTCTTTGCTTCCTTTTATCCTCTCTTCCTTTACCATATCCCAAGCCTACATTATTATATACAAAGACATTGAAATACATAGCACCAAGTACCAACCACAACTTTACTTATATGCTTACAGCCTCATGGGCATTCTCTTCCTTTATTTTTTTTAAAGATTTATTTTTTGGGGACGCCTGGGTGGCCCAGTCGTTAAGCATCTGCCTTTGGCTCAGGTCATGATCCCAGGTCCTGGGATCGAGCTCCGCATTGGGCTCCCTCCTCCGCAGGAAGCCTGCTTCTCTCTCTCCCACTCCCCCTGCTTGTGTTCCCTCTCTTGCTATGTCTCTGTCTGTCAAATAAATAAATAAAATCTTAAAAAAAAAAAAGAACTTAGAAAGTAGACTTGCATAGCATCAAGACCTGTCACATACAGCTAGCCAGTTAATCAAAATTCTATTCCATTCCCTCTACTACAAAAGGAGACGAAGAATTTCCTCATTTCCTTTTTGCATACTCCCCACTCTGTGTAAGTTTATGTCCTGGTAGAGATAAGAATGAGTCAGTGGATTCTGGAGGTTTCTGAACTGGCAGAGCATCTAAGATTGCCCACACAAGTCTTTACCAGTAAACCCTTAATCTTTAGCAAAAGCGTTCCGGTGCAAACTCCTAAGAACAAACTTTTTCTGTAAAGTCCCAGAGAGTAAATATTTTAGGCTTTGCAGGCCAAACGCAACAACTCAGCTCTGCTATCATAACACCAAAGCAGCTACAGACAATATATAAGTAAATGAGCATGGCTGTGTTCCAATAAAATCTTACTTACTAAACAGGCCAACTCCTGCCATAGAGCATGCTTCTCCTTATTTGTCTTCTCTACACATAAGGAAAAAACCTCTCTACCATTGTCCCAGTTTTACAATATCTTTCTCCAGTTCTTCCTCACTTCCCTCTCACTTCCATGCTAACTCTTGTTTTGTCCATTCTCTAGGTAAGATCTCTCCAGAGGATCGAAAGAGTCAACAGCACATTGTTGACTGAGTTCATTCTCACAGGAATTCCCTACCCTCTCAGGCTAAGAACGTTACTGTTTGTGTTCTTTTTGCTAATCTACATCTTGACTCAGCTGGGAAACCTGCTTATTCTAGTCACTGTCTCAGTGGACACGCAGCTCCATGCCCGTCCCATGTACATCTTTCTTGGTGTTCTCTCCATCATTGACATGGGCATCTCTACCATCACTGTCCCTTGCCTCATGATGAACTTCACTTTAGGCATTAAACCCATCCCATTTGGTGGTTGTGTGGCTCAACTCTATTTCTACCACTTTTTGGGCAGCACCCAGTGCTTCCTCTACACCCTGATGGCCTACGACAGGTAACTGGCACTATGCCAGCCCCTGCACTACCCTGTGCTCATGAATGGGACGTTATGCACCATCCTCGTGGCTGGAGCTTGGGTGGCAGGGTCCATCCATGGGGCTATCCAGCCCATCCTAACCTTCCACCTGCCCTACTGTGGGCCCAACCAGGTAGATTATTTCTTCTGTGACATCCCTGCAGTTTTAAGGCTAGCCTATGCTGATACAGCAGTCAACAAGCAGGTGACCTTTGTGGACATTGGAGTGGTGGTTGCCGCTTGCTTCTCTCTGGTCCTCCTCTCCTATGTGCAGATCACTCAGGCCATTCTGAGAATCCATACACCTGATGGGCGGCGCCGAGCCTTTTCAACCTGTGGAGCCCATGTAACCGTGGTCACTGTCTACTATGTGCCCTGTGCCTTCATCTACCTTCGGCCTGAAACCAACAGCCCCCCGGATGGGGCAGCTGCCTTATTTCCCACAGCCATCACCCCTTTCCTCAACCCCCTCATCTACACGCTGCGGAACCAAGAGGTAAAGCTAGCCCTGAAGAGAATGATAGGAGCCCCTGGGACGAAGAGAAAGGTTTGAAAGTATCTACAGTTTATTCTAATGCTTACATTTCAGTGAGATTTTTATTTTTTCTTCTTGTTTTTCTCTTTTATGTAGCCACATAATACCCATACAATAAGATCAAACACAGTTTTAAGTGAAATACTACTTTCTAGCAGTTCCTTGGTGTCCCCTTCAGATAAACAACTCTCAGTTGCTCCAACGACAGAAAGTGAGACCACAGTCACTCAGAAGATAACAAAAGCTGGTACACTTAGACATCCAGAGGATTCCTAGAACAAAAGCATCTAATGGGCTTTTCAGCTTCTAGGCTTACATTGGTCACGCTTAAGATGGACTATAGAGTTTTTGATGGGAGAATGTTTTTCTGTTCTGTACCAGTTGGATATATACCTCAGGAGCTAGTGTTCAAAGAGAAACTATAGATGTCCTGCTGAGTGCATGTTAACAGGCCTGGTTCTGGGGACTTCCTGAAGCCATTATGTGATGTGGGGAGAAACTCAAGTGTTTACTCTACCTTGCCTTCTGAAGAAATAACACTTAGACTGGTCCTTTCACAAACTGAACGAAATTAAACAATCCCTCTCCGCAAAAAGGCAATTAAAGTCTTTTCAAATGTCTCAATAATAAATTCCCCCATGCCTAGGGATGCCTGGGTGGTTCAGTCGTTAAGTGTCTGCCTTCGGCTCAGGTCATGGTCCCAGGGTCCTGGGATTGAGCCCCGCATCGAGGTCCCTGCTCCGGGGGAAGCCTGCTTCTCCCTCTCCCACACCCCCTGCTTGTGTTCCCTCTCTCGCTGTGTCTCTCTCTGTCAAATAAATAAATAAAATCTTTTTAAAAAAAAAAAAATAAAAAATAAATTCCCCCATGCCTAGAAGTAAAGTTCAATATTAAATTTTCCACTGGGGGATTCCCTCTGTGGGCATCTGCCTCTTGAAAATTCTCTCCCTCTGCTCCTACCCCCCACTCATGCATGTGCTCTCTCTCTCTCTCTTTTTCTCTCTCAAATAAATAAATATTTAAAAAAAGAAAATAAAGCAGTTAATCAGGGCACCAAAATAATGTATCCAAATTTGTATTGCATATCAATTTAGATTTGTGAGCTTAACAAACTTTCATTAAGTTGGCCGGGGCCTAATCAATTTGGGCAAATTTTGTGCATTAACTCGTTTCAACCCTTTAGCACCTCCAATATTATCCTGTTATGATTCTGCCTCATTCTCCAGCTTTTCATATTGGATGGTTGCTTCATCCATGTGATCAAATCATGTCTAGAAAGCAAAGTCTCTTGTGCACAGTAGAAAATCAATAGTTTGGTCATGTAAATGTTCATTTCCAAAGGACTCAAGGTCACCTAATTGGAGACCAGAAACTAACCATTTACCCTTGAATGAAGTTGACTGACACAATTTCTCAATATTGTGTTCAGAAAACAAACAATATACTGGATATCAACTCCTTAAACTGGAACATTACTTATGAAATATCTTAATCTTTCAAAATATTTAATAAATAAAACGGTTAAACCATGAATTACAAAAATAAACTTAAATCTAGAGCTCATAAACCAAAATATTTCTAAAGGCTATTGTACATCTTGTTTCTATTTTCCCAGGTGCTTAACACAATGCTATCATACCTGTTGTCTTAACAATTAACCAAATAACATTAAAAAGATCTGTAAGTGGGGCACGTGGGTGGCTCAGTTGGTTGAGCCTCTGCCTTCGGCTCAGGTCATGATCCCAGAGTCCTGGGATAGAGCCCCGCGTCGGGCTCCCTGTTCGGCGGGAAGCCTGCTTCTCCCTCTCCTCCCTGCTTGTGCTCTCTCTTGCTGTCTCTGTCTCTCTCTGTCAAATAAATAAAATCTTAAAAAAAAAAGATCCATAAGTATATAATAAAAATACAGATCAAAATGGAATGATTCTGAGGCAAATGTTTGTTTAAAAAGTAGATTGGGCTCTACTATGAAATTGTTAAATTAACACTTATTAAGTGGAGCACAGGGTGGTGGATGGTAAGTTGTAAAAAAACAGACTACAAGAGGAATTGAAATAGAGCAGTTTATTACTCACAGGACCAAGAGGAATTACCCAGTGCCTCAAGGGCCTCATGGGGAGGTGAAGGCAGAGTGCAGACAGAGAGAGGCAGGACCTGGGGTACATGTCTCTATTCAGGTCTGTAAGTGGAGTGTTTTGGGGTTCTCAGATGAAAGCCAGATTGATCAATCCAAACCAAAAGAGCAAGATTTTAGTAAGCCGCAGAAGAGTCTTATCTAAAGGCTAGAGGAGGGAAAGGTGCTAGGAGGCAGGGAAGACTGTTGATCACAAGGGCTGTCGGGGAATTTATATCAGGAACTTACATTTTTCAGTGACCCTGAGGCTGCTATCCAGGGCAGGAGCTTGCAGGAGGGGCTGTGTCAGTTTCAAGTCCCTGCAGGCTGGGGGCACCTGAGTGGCTCAGTTGGTTAAGTGTGTGATTTTGGCTCAGGTCATGATCCCAGGGTCCTAAGATCAAGCCCTGAGTTGGGCTCCTTGGGAGGGAGCCTGCTTCTCCCTTTCCCCCTGCCCCTCCCCACCACTTGTGCTCTCTCTTTCTCTCTCAAATAAATAAAATCTTAAAAAAAAAATCACTGTAGGCTGCTTGGCCATTGTATATTAGAATGAACAATGGTACAAGTGCTATGGACAACAGTATGGTGGTTCCTAAAAAAAAATTAAAAGTAGAATTACCAACTGATTCAGCAATCCTATTTCTGGGTACACATCCAAAAGAATTGAAAGCAGGGTCTCAAAGAGCTATTTTCAGCAGTGTTCTCAATAGCTGGAGGATGAAAGCAAGCCAAGTGCCCCATTTTTTTTTCTAAACATCCATTGATGGATGAATGGATAAACAAAATGTGGTATTACACTGCCTTTTAAAAAGAAGGGAATTATGGGGCTCCTGGGTGGCTCAGTGGGCTAAGCATCTGCCTTCAGTTCAGGTCATGATCCCAGGGTCCTGGGATCGAGTCCCATATCGGGCTCCCAGCTCAGCAGTGAGTCTATTTCTTCCTCTCCCTCTGCCCCTTGGCCTGCTTGTGCTCCCTCTCTCTCTCTCTCAGATAAATAAATAAAATCTTAAAATAAATAAATAAATAGAAAGGAATTCTGACACATGTTACAACGTGGATGAATCTTTAAATATTTTCCTAGGTGAAAAAAGCCAGTCACAGAAAGACAAATACTGTATGATTCCACTTATATGAATACCTAGAATCGTCAAATTCCTAGAGACAGAAAGTAAAATGGTGGTTGTCAGGGGCTGGGGAGAAAGGAGAGCAGGGAATTATTTAATAGGTATAGAGTTTCAGTTCTGCAGGATGAAAAGAGTTCTGGAGATGGTTGCACAATAGTGTGAATATACGTAACACTACCGAACTGTACACCTAGAAATGGTTAAGCTGAGAAATGTTATATGTGAAAAATAAAAAGACAATAACACACAGGGCGGGGGAAGAGTGAGGAGGACTACAGATGAAAAAGATAGGCCATATGTTCATTGAAGCTGGCTGAACATAGGGTTGCATCCTGCTACTCTCATTACTCATGTATGTTTGGAAATGTCCATAATAAAAGATTTTTTGAAAACCATAGCTTTGAAAATCTCAGGAAAAAGAGAGAGAGGCTAGTACAATTTAAGGCTCTGGGGTGGAAAAGTGTTTGGCATGTTTGAAAAGAAAGGGTATGTTGTTGAAGAGTAGTGCATGGGGAGAGAATACACGGTCACAACACAAGAGCAGGCAAGGGTCAGGTCATGGGAAACCTTGGAAACTACATAAGAAGTTTGCATTTAGGGGCGCCTGGGTGGCTCAGTCCGTTGGATGTCTGCCTTGGGCTTGGGTCATGATCCTGGGGTCTTGGGATCGGGCCCTGTGTTGGACTCCCTGCTCAGCGGGGAGTCTGCTTCTCCCTCTACCCTTCCCCCTGCTCCTGATCTCTCTCTCTCACTCTCCCTTTCTTCCAAATGAATGAATAAAATCTTAAAAAAAAAAAAAAAGAAGTTTGCATTGACTCTACTATGATGGGCAGCATGTTAGTTTTCAATCACTGCATAACAAGGGATCACAAACTCAGCAGCTTAAAACTAAGCCCATTTATTAGCTCACAGTTTTGGCGGTCCACAATGCAAGCACCTCCTGACTTGGTTCTCTGCTCAGGATCTCACCAGGCTGAAATCCAGGTGTCCCTGAGCTGCATTCTCATCTGGAGCTCAGGGTTCTCTTCCAGGCTCACAGGGTTGTGGCAGAATTCAGTTCCTTGCCATGACAGGACTTAGGTCCCTGTTCCCTTGCAGGCTCTCAACTAGTGGGTGCTCTCAGCTTCAAGAGGCTATCCGAATTCCTTGCCATGGGGCCCCTTCCATGGTTAGAGCCAAAAACAGACTCTTCCTCACCTGGAATCCTTCTCATGTTTCAAATCTCTCTTTCTATGAAGAATCCAGTCCTTTTTAAGGGCTCACCCAATTAATCTAGGCCCACAGAGGATAATCTTCCTTTTTTAAGATCATTTCATTTGGGACCTTAATTACATTTGCAAAATCCCTTCACATCAGCACCTAGAAGAAATTTTGATTGTGTTTGACTGAATAACTGGAAGTAAGTAAATACTCCAGAGGGAAAAAAATCCTTGGAAGATCCCTTGGAAGTCATCTTAGGCGGATGCTTAAAAGCTTCTCAACTTTCTCCGTTTTCATATGGGATAAAATGGATGATTTTCTAGAAATCAGCTGCAAGAGGTGCCATTACCAGTCTTTGGGACACTGCAGTGTTGAAACCAGGCTGTCCCCAGCCAGTGACTGAAGGTAATGGGGGCACTAGGGTCAAGCTATTTCTGCCCGACTCCACCTGCCTGAGACCCTCCTCAGGTCACCTACCTGAGACCTTCTCAGAACTGCCTGCAGGCTGAAGCTCTTCCTATCCCATCTTCCTTCCTTCTCTCTCTGGGCCTGCTGTTCGATTCAAGCTTAGAGTCTACTTCCTGCAGGATCTGAATTAAAATACCTGACCATAAAGAAACCTCGATGTCCTCTTCTCTTTTCTGAGGGGGGAAGATTTATTTTCTCACTGGGAGGTCTATACTAGCCTATTTCCTTTTTTTTTTTCTTTTTAAGATTTTATTTATTTTTAGAGGGAGAGCGAGAGAGAAGGGAGGAGGGGCTTCTGTTCTCTGAACAGAGAAGCGACCACTTATTAGAAGAGAATCCCAAGCCAACTCCCTGCTGAGCACAGAGCCCAACACAGGGCTTCATCTCATGATCCTGAGATCACGACCTGAGCTGAAACCAAGAGTCAGGCACTTAACCAACTGAGCCACCCAGGCGCCCTCTAGCTTATTTCTTTCTTGAGGGGAGATCCCAGTGGCCCCTCCATGACTGCCATACCTGGGATGTACTCCATTCTGCAATTTGGGGATGCCTGTTTACCAATTTACCATCGATTGTCCACGTAAGACTAGAGTTCTCAGTGTAACTCTCCAATCATTGCTTTTGTAAGTAGGCCAAGATTTGTGTCTGTTTTGTACACCACTGAATCTCCAGCACTAAGAAGAGTGCCTGGAGGGGCACCTGGCTGGCTCCATCAGTAGAACATGCCACTCTTGATCTCATTTTTGAGTTCAAGCCCCACGTTGGGTGTAGAGCTTTAAAAAAAAATAAGAGTGTACGGAACATAGCAGGCATTCAATAAGTACTTATCAAATTAGTGAATGAATATAGTTAAATCTTTTGCCCATTTACTTTATAAAAGGAGACAGAAACCCTGCCCTTCCCTCCACCTCCTCTTTACCTTACACTCCCCAACTTCTATCATCTGTACTTCTTAACTGTCAGAATTGATAATATTTATATTCTATTCCATAACCTTCAGTAGACCTTTGTTACTCTGTCTATGGTGATTCCAAATATAGAAAACCATTAAAAAGCATTTACCTAAAGAGTATTACATTATGACTGTGTATATATTGCTCATATAGCCAGTTAAGAATGTATGACTACAGGGTGCATGGGTGGCTCAGTCATTAAGCATCTGCCTTTGGCTCAGGTCGTGATCCCAGGGTCCTGGGATCAAGTCCCGCATCGGGCTCCCTGCTCAGTGGGAAGCCTGCTTCACCCCCTCCCACTCCCCCTGCTCGTGTTCCCTCTCTTGCTGTATTTCTCTCTGTCAAATAAATAAATAAAATATTTTTTTAAAAAAGGATGTATGACTACACGTTTTAGTTGGCTATCTTTCTTGTCTTCTCGCTCTCCATTCGTTTATCCTCAAGTTTTGACAAACTCTTAATCATTCTATCTATTTTAAGGACTTCTCTTTTTCCCCTAGAGAACTCCCTTTGAGTCCCCCACCCTGCCTCTCAGGCTGCACTGGTTGCTCTCCTGGTCAGCCACAGCTCTTATCCTGGGTCTTTCTTATGCATCAGATCCTCTGTTACCTGAATTCTGTGTCAATTTTTTTGTTTTTCATGTTCATTTTTACAGAATGGATCTTAGAACCTAACTTTCAAAGAAACAGTATATAGATTGTAAAACTCCTGAATCCTAACATCTAAAATGTGGTGTCTAAATGTGATGTCTCTCCCGAGAGGATGGGGGCCCCCCAATGTGGGGCGATGATCAGGTGGAAGCCAATGGCCTGAGAAGTGAAAGAATTCACCCAATGCAGAACAAAGGAGAAAGGGGCACCTGGGTGTCTCAGTTGGTTAAGTGGCTGCCTTGGGCTCAGATCATGATCCCAGGGTCCTGGGATGGAGCCCCGCATCGGGCTCCCTGCTCGGCGGGGGGCCTGCTTCTCCCTCTCCCTCTGCCACTCCCACTGCTTGTGTTCTCCCGCTCTCTCTCTGCCAAATAAATAAATAAAATCTTTAAAAAAAAAAACAAAGGAGATAGTTTATTGAATACACTTCAAGGATGCTGCAGGGAGGGCAGCAGAGGCGGGGCAGTGGGTGGGGTCTTTTTTTTTTTAAGATTTTTATTTTTTATTTATTTGACAGAGAGACGCAGCAAGAGCAGGAACACAAGCAGGGGGAGTGGGAGAGGGAGAAGCAGGCTTCCCGCGGAGCAGGGAGCCCGATGCGGGGCTCGATCCCAGGACCCCGGGATCATGACCTGAGCTGAAGGCAGACGCTTAATGATTGAGCCACCCAGGCGCCCCGGGGGGCTGTTGTTTTTTGTTTTTGTTTTTTGTAAGATTTTATTTATTTATTTGACAGAAATAGCAAGAGAGGGAACACAAGCGGGGAGATTGTGAGACAGAGAAGCAGGCTTCCCGCTGAGCAGAGACCCTGTACCGAGTTGCCCTAGGTAGGGGCCGTTTTTAAAGGGGGAAGTGAGGAGGATTTGATGTATGGAATTTTCCCTTTTTCGGTAACTGTGCCTGGTTGTAAGTAGCCCGTTGGTCAGTGAGGGCCTCTGGAGATTTTGAGGTGGGGCGCCTGATGGGCCTGTCTGTATTCAGCCAGGGGGTCGCTGTGGCCCTTTCTACATTCCAGCGCTCAAGCCTGCTTGCCTAAAAGCGGCCTCTACATAAAATGGTCTTTGGGGCGCCTGGCTGGCTCTGTTGGTAGAGCCAGCAACTCTTGATCTTAGGGTGGTGAGTTCAGGCCCCACAATGGGTATAGGGCTTACTTTAAAAAAAAAAAAAAGGAGGGGGCGGAGCAAGATGGCGGAGGAGTAGGAGACCTAGATTTCGTCTGGTCTCAGGAATTCAGCTGAATAGGGATCAAACCATTCTGAACACCTACAAACTCAACAGGAGATCAAAGAGGAGAGTAGCAACAACTCTCTGAACAGAGAAGCGACCACTTACTGGAAGGTAGGGCGTGTGGAGAAGTGAATCCGAGGCGATATTCGGGAGGATAGATGGCGGGGGAGGGGCCTCCATTGGCCGCTTCTGGCAAGTGATAGAGCCGCGGAGCACAAAATCGGAACTGTTAGAAGTCGGCTCTGCTGAGGGACGTCGCTCCAGTGGCTAAGCAGGGGGTGGAATCCTCCCAGGACAGTGTGGTCTCAGGACCCTTGGGGTCACAGAAAGACCGGGGGAGCCTGAGTGTGGCAGAGCTCCCAGGTATCGGAGTGGGGAAGCCGGCTGCAGAGACGGAGCCGAGGCGCGGGCTCTCAGCTCAGGGTTGCCATAAACTGTGATCCGCGGCCCAGTCGGGCCACTGCTCCTCCAGCAGGGACCCAACAAGCAGCAGATCCGGGGAGACTCCCCTTCCTCCCCTGGGAGGAGCGGCGCGGGAACGCACCGCAGGGATCTGCTGGGTTTGGAGACTCCACACAGGGTCGGATGCCAGAGATACAAATGCTCGGTCACAGGCCGGGTGAGCACGGAGTGCGGCCGGAGACCGGGGACAAGGGAGTGACTGCTTTTCTCTGGGGGTGCACTGAGGAGCGGGGCCCCGAGTTCTCAGCTCCTCCGGGTGGAGATTGGGAGGCCACCATTTTTGCCCTGGTCCTCCAAGGCTGTACGGAGAGCTTGCAGGGAACAGAAGCTCCTGAGATCAAACCCGAGCAGCTTGCTTAGCCCGGACCGACAAGGGCGGGGCAATTCAGCCTCCGGCAAAGATATTTGGAAACCACAGCAACAGGCCCCTCCCCCAGAAGATCAGCACGAACAGCCAGCAAGCCAAGACCAAGTTTACCGATCAAGGAGAACGGGAGAACTCCAGCGCTAGGGGAATACTGCACATAGAATTCATGGCTTTTTTTTTTTACCATGATTCATTAGTTCATCAAAGTTAATTTTTGTTAACTGTTTTTTTTCTTTTTCCCTTTTTCAACCAACATCTTATCAATCTCTTTTTAAAAAAAAAAAAAAAAAAAAAAAAAAAAAAAAAAAAAAAAAAAAAAACTTATTTTTGGCATATATATATAAGTTGTTCTCTCTTTAAAATTTTGAGATACAGTTTCTTCTAACAGATAAAAATATACCCTAAATCACTAGTGTATGGCTCTGTTCTAGTCTCCTGCCTGATCACATTCTCTCCCTTTTTTCTTTTTTTTTTAAATCTTCTTTCTTTTTTCAAACAACTTCTTATCTTATCAAGTCCTTTTATAAAATCTTTTATAATTTTCATCTTTACAGTCATCTTCTATCCCTTCATTGTATCAACCCTTATTTTGTACATATATGTCTTTCTTCCTTTAAAATTTTAGGAGGCACTTTTTTCTAACAGACCAAAATACGCCCAAAATCTAGTATGTGGCACTGATCTATGCACTAGCCTGATCATATTTGATCACATTCTGCTTTTGTTGTATTGTTCTGTTTTTGTTTTTATCTTTTTTTTCTTTTCTTTTTTTTTCTCTTTCTTTTTTCTTTCTTTCCCTTTCTTTTCCCCCGGTTTTAGATCTTTTCTGATTTGTATACAGTATATTTGCTGGGGACGTTGTAAACCTGTTAGCATTTTGTTCTCTCATTCATCTATTCTCCTCTGGACAAAATGACAAGACGAAAGAAATCACCTCAGCAAAAAGAACAAGAGGTACTACCATCAGCCAGGGACCTACTCAATACAGACATTAGTATGATGTCGGACCTAGAGTTCAGAATCATGACTTTAAAGATACTAGCTGGGCTTGAAAAAAGCGTGGAAGTTATTAGAGAAACCCTTTCTGGAGAAATAAAAGAACTAAAATCTAACCAAGTCGAAATCAAAAAGGCTATTGATGAGGTGCAATCAAAAATGGGGGCACTAACTGCTAGGATAAATGAGGCAGAAGAGAGAATCAGCGATATAGAAGACCAAATGATGGAAAATAAAGAGGCTGAGAAAAAGAAGGAGAAACAACTACAGGATCACGAGGGCAGAATTCGAGAGATAAGTGATACGATAAGATGAAACAACATTAGAATAATTGGGATCCCAGAAGAAGAAGAAAGAGAGAGAGGGGCAGAAGGTATATTGGAGCAAATAATAACAGAGAACTTCCCTAATGTGAGGAAGGAAACAGGCATCAAAATCCAGGAGGCACAGAGAACCCCTCTCAAAATCAATAAAAATAGGTCAACACCCCGACATCTAATAGTAAAACTTATGAGTCTCAGAGACAAAGAGAAAATCCTGAAAGCAGCTCGGGAGAAGAGATATGTAACCTACAATGGTAAAAATATTAGATTGGCAACAGACCTATCCACAGAGACCTGGCAGGCCAGAAAGGACTGGCAAGATATCTTCAGAGCACTAAACGAGAAAAATATGCAGCCAAGAATACTATACCCAGCTAGGCTGTCATTGAAAATAGAAGGAGAGATAAAAAGCTTCCAGAACAAACAAAAACTAAAGGAATTTGCAAACACGAAACCAGCCCTCCAAAAAATATTGAAAGGGGTCCTCTAAGCAAAGAGAGAGCCTAAAAGCAGCAAAGATCAGAAAGGAACACAGACAACATACAGTAACAGTCACCTTACAGGCAATACAACAGCACTAAATTCATACCTTTCAATAGTTACCCTGAATGTAAATGGGCTCAATGCCCCAATCAAAAGACACAGGCTATCAGATTGGATTAAAAAACAAGACCCATCAATATGCTGTCTGCAAGAGACTCATTTTAGACCCAAAGACACCCCCAGATTGAAAGTGAGGGGGTGGAAAAGCATTTACCATGCTAATGGACACCAAAAGAAAGCTGGGGTGGCAATCCTTATATCAGACAAACTAGATTTTAAAACAAAGACTGTAATAAGAGATGAGGAAGGACACTATATCCTACTTAAAGGGTCTATCCAACAAGAAGATCTAACAATTGTAAATATCTATGCCCCGAACATGGGAGCAGCCAATTATATAAGGCAATTAATAACAAAAGCAAAGAAACACATTGACAACAATACAATAATAGTGGGGGACTTTAACACCCCCCTGACTGAAATGGACAGATCATCTAAGCAAAAGATCAACAAGGAAATAAAGACTTTAAATGACACACTGGACCAAATGGACTTCACAGACATATTCAGAACATTCCATCCCAAAGCAACGGAATACACATTCTTCTCTAGTGCCCATGGAACATTCTCCAGAATTGATCACATCCTAGGTCACAAATCAGGTCTCAACCGGTACCAAAAGATTGGGATCATTCCCTGCATATTTTCAGACCACAGTGCTTTGAAACTAGAACTCAATCACAAGAGGAAAGTCGGAAAGAACTCAAATACATGGAGGCTAAAGAGCATCCTACTAAAGAATGAATGGGTCAACCAGGAAATTAAAGAAGAATTAAAAAAATTCATGGAAACCAATGAAAATGAAAACACAACTGTCCAAAATCTTTGGGATACAGCAAAGGCAGTCCTGAGAGGAAAGGATATAGCAATACAAGCCTTTCTCAAGAAACAAGAAAGGTCTCAAATACACAACCTAACCCTACACCTAAAGGAGCTGGAGAAAGAACAGCAAAGAAAGCCTAAACCCAGCAGGAGAAGAGAAATAATAAAGATCAGAGCAGAAATCAATGAAATAGAAACCAAAAGAACAGTAGAACAGATCAACGAAACTAGGAGCTGGTTCTTTGAAAGAATTAACAAGATTGATAAACCCCTGGCCAGACTGATCAAAAAGAAAAGAGAAATGACCCGAATCAACAAAATCATGAATGAAAGAGGAGAGATCACAACCAACACCAAGGAAATACAAACAATTATAAGAACATATTATGAGCAACTCTATGCCAGCAAATTAGATAACCTGGAAGAAATGGGTGCATTCCTAGAGATGTATCAACTACCAAAACTGAACCAGGAAGAAATAGAAAACCTGAACAGACCTATAACCACTAAGGAAATTGAAGCAGTCATCAAAAATCTCCCAAGAAACAAAAGCCCAGGGCCAGATGGCTTCCCAGGGGAATTGTATCAGACATTTAAAGAAGAATTAATACCTATTCTCCTGAAACTGTTCCAAAAAATAGAAATGGAAGGAAAACTTCCAAATTCATTTTATGAGGCCACCATTACCTTGATCCCAAAACCAGACAAAGATCCCATCAAAAAGGAGAATTACAGGGGCGCCTGGGTGGCTCAGTTGGTTAAGCGACTGCCTTCGGCTCAGGTCATGATCCTGGAGTCCCCGGATCGAGTCCCACATCAGGCTCCCTGCTCAGCAGGGAGTCTGCTTCTCCCTCTGACCCTCTTCCCTCTCGTGCTCTCTATCTCTCATTCTCTCTCTCTCAAATAAATAAATAAAATCTTTTAAAAAATGGTTTAAAAAAAAAAGGAGAATTACAGACCAATATCCTTGATGAACATGGATGCAAAAATTCTCACCAAAATACTAGCCAATAGGATCCAACAGTACATTAAAAGGATTATTCACCACGACCAAGTGGGATTTATCCCTGGGCTGCAAGGCTGGTTCAACATCCGCAAATCAATCAATGTGATACAATACATTAATAAAAGAAAGAACAAGAATCATATGATCCTCTCAATAGATGCAGAAAAAGCATTTGACAAAGTACAGCATCCTTTCTTGATCAAAACTCTTCAGAGTATAGGGATAGAGGGTACATACCTCAATATCATAAAAGCCATCTATGAAAAACCTACAGCGAATATCATTCTCAATGGGGAAAAACTGAGAGCTTTCCCCTTAAGGTGAGGAACGTGGCAGGGATGTCCACTATCACCACTGCTATTCAACATAGTACTAGAAGTCCTAGCCACAGCAATCAGACAACAAAAAGAAATCAAAGGCATCCAAATCGGCAAAGAGGAAGTCAAACTCTCACTCTTTGCAGATGATATGATACTTTATATGGAAAACCCAAAAGACTCCACCCCAAAACTGCTAGAACTCATACAGGAATTCAATAAAGTGGCGGGATATAAAATCAATGCACAGAAATCAGTGGCATTCCTATACACCAACAACAAGACAGAAGAGAGACAAATCAAGGAGTCAATCCCATTCACAATTACACCCAAAACCATAAGATACCTAGGAATAAATTTAACCAAAGAGGCAAAGGATCTGTACTCACAAAACTATAAAATACTCAGGAAAGAAACTGAAGAAGACACAAAGAAATGGAAAAACGTTCCATGCTCATGGATTGGGAGAACCAACATTGTGAAGATGTCCATGCTACCTAGAGCAATCTACACATTCAATGCAATCCCCATCAAAATACCATCCACTTTTTTCAAAGAAATGGAACAAATAATCCTAAAATTTGTATGGAACCAGAAGAGAGCCCGAATAGCCAGAGGAATATTGAAAAAGAAAAGCAAAGGGGGCGGCATCACAATTTCGGACTTCCAGCTCTATTACAAAGCTGTCATCATCAAGACAGTATGGTACTGGCACAAAAACAGACACATAGATCAATGGAACAGAATCGAGAGCCCAGAAATGGACCCTCAACTCTATGGTCAATTTATCTTTGACAAAGCAGGAAAGAATGTCCAATGGAAAAAAGTCAGTCTCTTCAACAAATGGTGTTGGGAAAATTGGACAGCCACATGCAGAAGAATGAAACTGGACCATTTCCTTACACCACACACAAAAATAGACTCCAAATGGTTGAAAGACCTAAACGTGAGACAGGAGTCCATCAAAATCCTAAAGGAGAACACAGGTAGCAACCTCTTTGACCTCAGCTGCAGCAACTTCTTCCTAGAAACATCACCAAAGGCACGGGAAGCAAGGGCAAAAATGAACTATTGGGATTTCATCAAGATAAAAAGCTTTTGCACAGCCAAAGAAACAGTCCACAAAACCAAAAGACAACCGACAGAATGGGAGAA
>NW_027397070.1:519004-567915 GCF_003265705.2 Callorhinus ursinus | reverse complement strand
AAAGAAACAGTCCACAAAACCAAAAGACAACCGACAGAATGGGAGAAAATATTTGCAAATGACATATCAGATAAAGGGCTAGTATCCAAAATCTATAAAGAACTTATCAAACTCAACACCCAAAGAACAAATAATCCAATCAAAAAATGGGCAGAAGACGTGAACTGACATTTTTCCAAAGAAGACATCCAAATGGCCAACAGGCACATGAAAAAGTGCTCAACATCGCTCGGCATCAGGGAAATCCAAATCAAAACCTCAATGAGATACCACCTCACACCCGTCAGAATGGCTAAAATTTACAAGTCAGGGAACGACAGATGTTGGCGGGGATGTGGAGAAAGGGGAACCCTCCTACACTGTTGGTGGGAATGCAAGCTGGTGCAACCCCTCTGGAAAACAGTATGGAGGTTCCTCAAACAGTTGAAATTAGAGCTACCATTCGATCCAGCAATTGCACTACTGGGTATTTACCCCAAAGATACAAATGTAGGGACCCGAAGGGGTACGTGCACCCCAATGTTTAGAGCAGCAATGTCCACAATAGCCAAACTGTGGAAAGAGCCAAGATGTCCATCGACAGATGAATGGATAAAGAAGATGTGGTATATATACACAATGGAATATTATGCAGCCATCAAAAGGAATGAGATCTTGCCATTTGCAACGACATGGTTGGAACTGGAGGGTGTTATGCTGAGTGAAATAAGTCAATCAGAGAAAGACATGTATCATATGACCTCACTGATATGAGGAATTCTTAATCTCAGGAACAAAATAAGGGTTGCTTGAAGTGGTCGGGGGTGGGAGGGACGGGGTGGCTGGGTGATAGACATTGGGGAGGGTATGTGCTACGGTGAGCGCTGTGAATTGTGTAAGACTGTTGAATCACAGATCTGTACTTCTGAAACAAATAACGCAACATATTTTAAGAAAAAAGAAAAAGAAGAAGATAGCAGGAGAGGAAGAATGAAGGGGAGTAAGTCAGAGGGGGAGATGAACCAGGAGAGATGATGGACTCTGAAAAACAAACTGAGGTTTCTAGAGGGGAGGAGGGTAGGGGGATGGGTTAGCCTGGTGATGGGTATTAAAGAGGGCACATTCTGCATGGAGCACTGGGTGTTATGAACAAACAATGAATCATGGAACACTACACCAAAACAAATGATGTAATATATGGTGATTAACATAACAATAAAAAATTTTTTAAAAAAAGATGTCCTTATTCTTCCCTTACACATAATTAAATATTTGGATGAGTATGGAATTCTAAGCTGATAATCAATGCTGTCTTTGAAGACCTTGTTTTAGTTGTCATCTGGCATCCAGTGTTGCTAACTAGAAGTCTGATGCTGGCTTGCTCAGTCGGTAGAAACTGCAAACCTTAGCCTTGGGATTGTAAGTTCAAGCCCCATGTTGGGTGTAGAAATTACTTAAAAATAAAAAAAATAAATAGGGGCGCCTGGGCAGCTCAGTCGGTTGAACATCTGCTTTTGCCTCATGTCGTGATCCCGGGGTCCTGGGATCGAGCCCCACATCAGGCTCCCTGCTCAGCGGGAAGCCTGCTTCTCCCTCTGCCGGCCACCTCCCCTGCTTGTGCTCTCTTTCCCTGTCAAATACATAAAATCTTTAAATTAATAAATATTTTAAAAATTTAAAAATTTTTAAAAATAATAATAGTGGGGCGCCTGGGTGGCTCAGATGGTTAAGCGTCTGCCTTCGGCTCAGGTCATGATCCCAGGGTCCTGGGATCGAGCCCTACATCAGGCTCCCTGCTCCGTGGGAAGCCTGCTTCTCCCTCTCCCTCTGCCTCTCTCCCTGCTCATGATTTCTCTTCTCTCTCTCTGTATCTCTGTGTCTCAGATGAATAAATAAAATCCTTAAAAAAATAAAAATAAAAATAATAATAGTAAAAATTAAATTCTGATGCTAGTCTAATTCTCATCACCTTGTTGGCAACCTCTCGGGAGGCTTTTACTATCTCCTTTATATCTTCAGTATTCTGAGGTTTTACAATGTGTCTAAACCTTATTTCATTCCTCCCGCTCCCAGTTTAGTAAACACTTTGATTTTGAAATTTGGGGTCTCCCTTCAGCTCTGAGAAATTTTATTTTATTATATCCTTGATAATTTGCTCCTCTCTATTTTCTTTATTCTCCTTAGAACACCTATTAATAAAATGTTGGACTTCTAAGAGTCATCCTGTCTTTATCTTTCTCACTCCTACTTGTCATCTGTGACTTTTTATTCTGTCTCCTGAGCAATTTGCTTGAGTTTATCATCCCCTTTCAATAAAATTTTCATTTCACCAATCACATTTTCATTTTTAAAAACTATTTCTTGGGGCGCCTGGGTGGCTCAGTCAGTTAAGTGTCTGCCTTCGGCTCAGATCATGATCCCAGGGTCCTGGGATGGAGTCCTGCATTGGGGTCCCTGCTCATGGGGAAGTCTGCTTCTCCCTCTCCCTTTGCCACTCCCCCTGCTCATGCGCCTGCTCTCTCTCTCTTTCTGTCTCTTACTCACTCTCTCTCTCAAATAAATAAATAAAATCCTAAAATAAACAAAACAAAACTATTTCTTATTAGGGGTGCCTGGGTAGCTCAGTCGGTTAAGCACTGGCCTCATGGTTTCAGCTCTGGTCATGATCTTTTAGTGATGGAATCAAGCCCCACATTGGGCTCCACACTCAGCATGGGGTCTGCTAGAAATTCTCTCCCTCTCCCTTTCTCTCTGCCCCTCCCCCTGCTCACACATGCTCTCTGTCTCTCTCTCTCAAAATAATTAAATAAAATCTTAAAAAGGAAAAAGAACTATTATTCTCTGATTATTCTGTATCATCTCATACTGTCCTTGTTTTACACATTGGTCTCTCTAAAAGTATTAATTAAAGTTAAGTTGCCAGTTATTTTTCATTCTCTTCTGTTTATAGAATCTCTATTTCCTTCAGGGTCATTTTTTTCTTTTTCTTTTTTTGTTAAGATTTTATTTTTATTTATTTGAGAGAGAGAGAGAGAGCACAAGTGGTGGGGAGGTCAGAGGCAAAGGAAGAAGCAGACTCCCCACTGAGCAGGGAGCCTGACCTGGAGCATGATCCCTGGGATCATGATCCTGAGCTGAAGGCAGACGCTTAACCAACTGAGCCACCCAGGTACCCACAAGGTCATTTTTTTCTATTTGATTTTTCTTCCTCTCTCTTTTTTCTTTCTTTCTTTTTTTTTTAAAGACCTTATTTATCCATTTGAGGGAGAGAGAGTGAGAGAGAGCACGAGAGTGGGGTGAGGGGCAGAGGGAAAAGCAGACTCCCTGCCGAGCAGGGAGCCCAACACAGGACTCAGTCCCAGAACTCCGGGACCATGACCCCAGCCAAAGGCAGGGGTTCAACCTATTGAGCCACCCAGGTGCCCCCTCTTTTTTTTTCTTAAGATTTTTTTTATTATTTACTTGTCAGAGAGAGAGAGAGAGAAAGCACAAGCAGGAGCAGGCAGAGGGGGAAGCAGGCTCCCGCTCAGCAAGGAGTCCAAAGCAGGAGTCAATCCCAGAACCCTGGGATCATGACCTGAGTATAAAGCAGACGCTTAACGCACTGAGCCACCCAGGCAACCAATTATTCTTTCTCTGCATAACTTATTTGCCCTTCTTTACCCCCACCAACCTTCCTTTGTTCCACACTCAAGAACATATCCACCCTCTAATTTTACTTTTATTTTACTTTTCTCAGTGTCCCTCACATTTGTGCATATTAAATTATAAAAGTAGTACATGCTTGTGGGTGTCTGGCTGTCTCAGTCTGTACAGCATGTGACTCTTGATCTCAGGGTTGTGAGTTCAATCCCCACATTAAGTATAGAGCTAATTTAAAAATAAAATCTTTAAAAAAAAAGTAGTACATGCTCTTTGTAACATGTTTAAAAACACAGAAGTTTTTTTTAAGTAAATTAATCCCCCTCTCCCCTGAGATAACTATGTTAAAGACTTGTTTCAGCCTTTATGTTTATAAAAATGTATAGAAATACCAATAAGCATGTATAGATTTTTCTCCCTTTCAAATTTGGAATCAGACTATCCACATTATTTACAATTTCTTTTCCTCTTCTCCACATTACAATATATAATCTACACCCCTTCAGGTCAATATATATGGATCCAGCCCATTCTTTCTGAATAGCTGCCCAATATTCTTCAGAATAGGTTTCCATAATATTCGCCTTTGGTGGATATTTAGATTGTTTTGAGTTTTTGCCACTAAAAACAAAGCTGAAATAATTATCCAAATGCATGTACCTTCAGATATTAGTACTTTTTAAATAAATAGATTTTAGAAGTTTGAATTTTTAATATCAAAAGGGACACATAGCTTTTATTTTCTTACAAACACCTTTATTACATGTGCTTTGGGGGGGTAGTTTTAAGATTTTATTTATTGGGGGAAAAAGATTTTATTTATTTGAGAGAGAGAGAGCACACACGAGTGGGGGGAGGGGCAGAGGGAAAGAGACTCTCAAGCAGACTCCCTGCTTAGCACAGAGCCCAGGGCAGGGCTTGATCCCAGGACCCTGAGATCATGACCTGAGCTGAAGTCAGATGCTTAACTGACTGAGCCACCCAGGCACCCCTACATGTGTTTTTAAATACTCCTCTAATTGCATTAGAGGAGGAAAGCTATTACATTCATTCCTTACAGTAACACTCTCGTCAAAGTTGCTTGCACAAAACACTCATATAACCATCATTAATACATGTGGGTTTTGGGGGAGCCTGGGGGGGACAGGTAACTGAAATATGGTTGACATATAACATTGTGTAAATTTTAGGTGTACAACATATCAATTTGATATATTTATATATTATATGATTGCCATTGCAGTAATAATTAGCCCCTCTATAATGTCAAATAAATGATAATTATCATTTATCTTTAGTGGTTAGAATAATTAAGATCTAGTCTCTTAGCAAGTTTGATTATTATAATACAATATTGTTACATACTTTTAATATTAGAAGATATTAAGGTGTTACTTCCCCTCAAAGTTGTAGCAATTCATGCTCCTAATTCATTGTGTTGAATAAATACAATATAATAATATATTGTGTATACCAACTACATATATAATATAATGTGTGTGTCTGTGTGTATATGAATAAATGCCTATTCTCACCTATACAAGATCATATCAACTAATTTTTGCCAGTCTGTTGGGCAGCTCATTTTGTTTTAATTTCTTTGACAAATAGAGAAATTGGGTATCCTTTATTATATTTACTTACCATTCAGAATTCCTCTTCTATCATTTGTTTGTATCATGTGCCTATTTTTCTATTGAGTTGTTGACTTTTTCCTATCAATTCATGAGACATCTTTGTATATCAAAAAGTCATCTCTTCATATGAGTACAAATATTTTCTTCCAACTGTACCATTTGTTCATGTTTATTCTGTCTTCTTTTCATTCCAAAATTTTTATTTTTGTGCAGTAATGTTTTTCTTTATGGATTCTGGGCTTCTCTGTAAGCTTATCCCAACCCCAAGATTTTCTAGTGTCCTAAATATCTTCTAACATTTTTATAGTTTTTTTATCTTTATTTCATCTGAAATTTATTTTTGCATATAGTGTGCAATAAGAATCTAGATTTATTTTTCCTCTTATAGAAAAGCAATTGCTACTTAAAGGACAAAAGTAAGTGAGCCAAATAGCAAAGACTCTGCTGTCCTTAGCCTGAAATTTAAAAATGAACTCATGAGGGGCGCCTGCCTGGCTCAGTAGGTGTAGTGTGCAACTCTTGAGCTCAGGGTCATGAGTTTGAGCCCCACGTTGGGTGTAGAGATTATTTAAAAAATAAACAAATGAATGAATAATAAACAAAAATAACTCATGGGTCCTAAATTTTTCCTTGCCAATTTCCTTGTGAGAACTCTAGTAACCAACAGACCACACAATGTAGAAATGATAGGATAAACATTTTGAATGTTACACTGAGGTAGAAAGGAATTGATTCTAAAAGCTGAAAGCTCTTTGGAGGAGATAAAATACAGGGCACACATCCGTCCTCTCTCACCTTTCCTGCCCCTTCCATAGTATAGTCGCCCCCATGTAGAACACGTTTCTGGCATGCTAAGGATGCTCAGTAGATGTGTTGGGTATCTTTCCTCATCCCTTTGGACCAGAGTTTAAGTATCTCAGTAGAATGGAACAACTTAGAGAATCTGTACTTTGTAAGCTTTATGCTAATTATTTCCTCTGGGTTAATTTTTCTGTTCTGTCAGTAACCACTTTGGTCTTTTCAACATTTCTTTGCATCTTCTGCTCAGCCACAAAGACAGGTCTTCAAAGCAGCACAGCTTAGAGGGGCTGTGGCAGCAGGAGGGGTGTCTGAGAAGGGACCATGCCACTTGGAGTGGGTCCACGTCATTCCCATCTCCTGACAGTGAGACTCCTACCCGCCGCTGTTTTTGACAGCTCTGCGATTTGTTTCTATAAAGGAAGTTTTCTCCCACAATCCCCTCTCTGTTACTGCCCCCCATCCCTGCCCTCAAATGAGAAGGTCGCAGCAACCCAAACACTCAGAGCCATTCACGGTCAGTGCCCTTGAGAGTTTTATTGAAGCAGCAGGTGGGGGTGCCTGGGTGGCTCAGTTGGTTAAGCGTCTGCCTTCAGCTCAGGTCATGATCCCAGGGTCCTGGATTCGAGTCCCACATCGGGCTCCCTGCTTAGCAGGGAGTCTGCTTCTCCCTCTGCCTGCTGCTCCCCCTGCTTATGTTCTCTCACTCTTTCTCTCACTCTCTCTCAAATAAATAAATAAAATCTTAAAAAAAAAAAAGCATCAGGTGGGAAAATGGGCTCATGGGTTCAGCAGATCCTTGGGGTATAACTGCCTACACCAGGCTCACAAACCTCCCTCTGACCTTCTCTTCCAACCTAGGGAGTGAGATCTTAAGGAGAAAAGGTGCCAAACCTCAGGAAAGTATCTAGCATCAACACGCTCTCTCCAGGCAGGACAAGGCAAATTAAGACAAGCACTAATGGTCCCAAAGGGGGTTCATGACAAGCCCATCTCCCCTCTACCCCTAACAAATATCCACAGGACAGATGGTGAGAGTAGGGGTCAGGGGCTAAGACCTAGGGAACAGTGAGGCACTCCAGGCTCTGCAGGAGGATCCAACCCAGCCAGGATTGAGTGGGAATGGGGGGAGGGGCGTGGAGCAGCACAAGCCCACACCCTTGCTGAGAGGGTACAGAGACTATTCTTCCAAGCAAATTGGCTGTTTCCCCACACAGACCATGCTCACATCCCTCCAGAAGGTAATGCCAAGGTAGTAACGGTGCGGGGGCAAACCTCTGGGTAGAGATGGCATTGAGCGGCTTAGAAGATGCCGAAGGGGCACCTGTAAAAGTCAGACTTCCTCTCACATCTCACAGTCGGGCCCTCGCGGAGGTGCCCTGTGCTGGGGAACACACGCTCTTACAGCTCTTCTCAGCGGGCAGCCCTAGAGCCTTCATCATTGCAACATTTGTACTTGGCACTGACCTTGGCTTTGAGCCTGTCAGCATGCTGACGGAGGAAGCTGTGGGCCTCAGAGAAGCCCAGCTGGTCCATCAGGAGAAGCAAGAGGAGCGTCCATGTCAGAAGCACATTTCCTTTGAGAAAAAGGAAACAGGCAGCAAAAAAGAGAAACCTGTCTCCTAGCCCAGAACACCAAATCTTCGTGCACTCAAAGCCTCCCCCACACCCCACAGGTTTACAGATGCTCTCTACTTGTCTCTGAGAACACTCCCCTGCACTCATCCCAGAAAATCATTTTAGGTGATCCTCCTTCCAATGTTCATCTTCTTTCTCCTCTCTCCAGGTCTTCCTTCCTTCATTTCCTCCTATCCCACTGCTAGGCCCAGGGCATTCTTTTTTTTTTTCCCTTAATTATTTATTTAAATTCAATTTTGTTAATGTATACTGTATTATTAGTTTCAGGAGTAGAATTTAGTGATTCGTCAGTTGCATATAACACCCAGTGCTCATCACATCACGTGCCCTCCTTCATGCCCATCACCCAGTTACCCCATTCCCCCACCCACCTCCCCTTCAGCAATCCTCAGTTTGCTCCCTAGAGTTCAGCATCTCTTATGGTTTACCTCCCTCTCTATTTTCATCTTATTTTATTTTTCCTTCCCTTCCCCTATGTTCATCTGTTTTGTTTCTTAAATTCCACATATGAGTGAAATCATATAGTATTTCTCTTACTCTGACTGACTTATTTCACTTAGCATAATACCCTCTAGTTTCATCTAGGACATTCTTAATCATCCTTCTTAAGGGGCACCTGGGTGGCTCAGTCAGTTAAGCATCTGCCTTCAGCTTGGGTCATGATCCCAGGCTCCGTGCTCAGCAGAGTCTGCTTCTCCCTCTCCCTCTCCTCCTTCCCCTCCGCTCATGCTCTCTCTCTCTCTCACAAGCTCTCTCTCTCAAATAAATAAATAAAACTTTTTTAAAAAATCATCCTCCTTAACACTATACTTATTAAAGAAATTGGGGTAGAGGGATCTGTTGCTTAGAGGTGGGCACCTCCCACTCCCTTATGGTCTTTTATAAGAGACCAAAATTGAACCCCAAGTGATATTTGGTTCTCCCTCAAGCAGTAAACTAATTTATAGAGTATTTTATAGTGATGCTTTTAAAAGTTTAATATGCATATAAATATCTGGGGATCTTGTTAAAATGCAGATTGTGGTTCCATACATTTGGAATGGGACCTGAAATTTTCATTTCTAACAAGCTACTGGGTAATTTTGATGCTGTTGGTCCATAGACCAAACCAAATAACAAGGCTCTAGAGTTTCCAAAGACCTCCCACTTATACAAGGTCATTACCCTATCTGTGAGGTAAGGCAGTTATTTTAGTAATCCAGTTTTTATTTTATTTTAAAGATTTTATTTACTTATTTGACAGAGAGACAGCAAGAGAGGGAACACAAGCAGAGGGAGTGGGAGAGGGAGAAGCAGGCTCCCCACTGAGCAGGGAGCCCGATGCAGGTTTCGATCCCAGGACCCCGGGATCATGACCTGAGCCGAAGGCAGACCCTTAATGACTGAGCCACCCAGGTGCCCCAGTAGCCCCAGTTTTTAATAACTGACTTTTCAAACTGGTTAAATGAATTGCCCACAGTCATACAACATCGTGGAGCTGAACCCAAACCTTAGAACTTTTAGAGCCAAGGAAATGTCTCTGTTCAGGTTCAATTTAGTTTAATCCACCGGCCCACTATATTAGCGACAAATACAAAGCCTTTCCATTGGAAACATGCTTCATATCTGTACAAAAGAAAAGCTTCACCAACCTCCCCTTTCTCTTGTGTTTAGTCTGCCTTATTTGTAAGAACCTCACTTGGCCCGTCACACACTCCTATTTTCCCACTCTTCTCTCTGGAGCCAGTGAAGGGTCACCACAGCTACGTCTCCCCCTCCAGTGAAATACATCACATACCCAGTCTCCATCCTATGTGTGCTCCTTTACCCAGCTGTAGGCTGACCCTCCTGAAGAGTTAGGTCCTGGCGATTCTGTGGCCAGAGAGGTTTTGGAGCCTCTCTCCTCTTAGGCTGTGTTGTTACAGCACCTAGCTATAGGGAGTTGGGGCTGGATGGGATGGGGCTGAATAACTTGGGTACTGACCCATCACTTTCTAATGCTGCAAGATGCTGAGACTGTCTGGCCTGACATCCAAAGCAGATGTCTTTCTATGCTCCATTTAATGAAACTAAACATCAAGAGCGGAATTTTCCTGCTGAATCACTATATTGTACACCTGAAACTAATGTAACACTGTATGTTAACTACCCTGGAATTAAAATTAAAACTTAATAATAAAAAAAAGAACAGATGTTTCCTGTGGATAGAAGGCCTCACACAGTCCGAAATGTGAAGAGAAGCAAAGGGGAAGAGGCTGGATGCTGGACCTCCAAGGCCACTTTGTCTCCACTCCTTGGACCTCTCTTTGCCAAAAGGTATAAAGAGAAGGGGGTCCCTGTTCCCTCCACGGAAAAGCTAGGCAGCTCTGAAGGACACATTACAACTACAACAGCAAAAACCCCTCCACCAGTTTTGAGCCAGCACAAGCAACAAGACAACTTCCACCACCTGTGCTCTCTCCCAAACTCCAAGCCCCCTAAGTAGCCTTGAGGTTCTCTGACCAGAGGACCTAGTAACCAAAGGTTCTGGGGAAAATATTGTCCATAGTTTTCCAGAAAAGAGACAACAGCAAGAAAGAAGTGAGGAGGGGCTGAGGGACCTATAAAGCAAAAGGGCAGGGCCTGAGCTCTGAAGGAAGAAACAGGAGGCGAGGCTGGTGATGTTGGCAACTACCCTAATAGCCTCCTGGCTACTATGACTTAAGATACTGACACTCAGAGACCTCTCTTCCCTCCATCCATGGCCTTATTTTCTGAATGTTTGCCCTGGAACCACACTCTAGAACTCTTTGCCTGACTTGGGCAACCTATGTCGTTCTCCTGGGGTGGGCCCCTGTCTTTGTTTCTCTGCTTGTCGACTCTGAGCAGCCTGACCTCTCAGTTCTTCTGGGCCTCCTCCTTCCATGTTCCAGAATTTCTCACGCGATACAGGGCCCACCTGATCTACCACAGGCCAATGGGCAGGGACCATTATTCCCAGACTATGGTATAGAACACTGAAGTAAAGACCTATTTACCCAGGGGTGGCTGGCTGGCTCAGTCGGTGGAGCATGCAACCCTTGATGTCAGGGTTGCGAGTTCAAGCCCCACACTGGGTGTTGAGATTACTTAAAAATAAAATCTTAAAAAAAAAGAAAAGAAAAGAGAAGAGAAGCTATTTACCTAGAAATAAAAAGTATGTGGGGTGGTAAAGGAAAGTCAAGGCTTGAAATATACAGAATTGTGTCATATAATTAAGTAATTTGCCTATTCTAGGTACCTCATGTAAGTGGAATCCTATAATTTGTCCTGAGTATTTTTCACTTAGCATAATGTCCTTAGGCTTCATCCATGTTGTAGCATGTATCAGAATTCCATTCCTTTTTAAGGATTTTTAAGGTTGTATAATATTCCTTTGTGTGGCTATGCCACATTTTGTTTATCCCTTCACCGGTTGATGATGACTTCGGCTGTCTCCACTCTCTGGCTGTCGTTAATAATGTTGCTCTCTCCTTAAAGGCCCTATCTCCCAAATACAGATATTGGGGATTAGGGCTTCAATGTACGAATTTGGGTAGGACCCAACTCAGCCCACAACAGGCCTGTTTACCCAGATCCAGGTGGAGCCTGGTGAGTAGCCACAGCTCCTCTCTTCAGATAGTACCTCAGAGTCTTGATCTCTGACCCCTTTCCCTTAGGCTCCAAGACCACTCCGCTTATGTTTATGAAGTTTTTCTTCAGGCAGATGACTGTGCAAATACATAATTTAAGTCTGTTTCCTTAGTCACAGACACATTCCAGCCTGCCTCCCCTTGCTACGCCCATGTTCCGTGATATATTTATCTTTTCCAAGTCTCTTCAGGCACATATTTCCAGTCTATATGGATCCACAATTTATACTGTATTTAACTGTGTCCATAATATGAACATTTGACTAGGTTAAAATTAACCTAGTCCTTAAAAAAAATTTTTAAGATTTTATTTTTTTAAAGATTTTTTTATTTATTTCATTAGAGAGAGAGAGAGCAAGAGCAAAGGGGGAGGGTCAGAAGGAGAGGGAGAAGCAGACTCCCCACTGAGCAGGGAGCCCGATGCGGGGCTCGATCCCAGGACCCTGGGATCATGACCTGAGCCGAAGGCAGATGCTTAACTGACTGAGCCACCCAGGTGCCCCTAGAGATTTTATTTTTAAATAATCTCTACACCCAATGTGGGACTCGAATTTACAGTCCCAAGATCAAGAGTCACATGCTCCACCGACGGAGCCAGCCGGGCACCCCAACCTAGCACTTTAAAAGACAAGTATAGGGGCGCCTGGGTGGCTCAGTCGTTAAGCGTCTGCCTTCGGCTCAGGTCATGATCCCGGGGTCCTGGGATCGAGCCCCGCATTGGGCTCCCTGCTCCGCGGGAAGCCTGCTTCTCCCTCTCCCACGCCCCCTGCTTGTGTTCCCTCTCTCGCTGTGTCTCTCTCTGTCAAATAAATAAATTTAAAAAAATAAAAATAAAAAAAATAAAAGACAAGTATAGGGGACTAGTTAAGAGCAGATTGGGTTCTAGGGCTGCTAAGATTCAAATCCCAGTTCTGCCACTGGCCACCTGTGTGACTTTAGGCAAGTTACTTAATCTCTCAGTGCCTTGGTTTACTCATTGGATAAAATGGGTGTAGATAATAACTTCTTCCGAAGCAGGGCCAGGACTAGGGTGGAGCAAGAGAAGCAGCTAGGGCACAAAAGTGCATGTGTGGGACCCTGAGTCAGTGCCTCAGATGGCCTCTTGCCTCACCCCTAGTCCCACCTTGGCTCATAAGCTTGTAAAATGTTAAATGAGCAAAACACTTAGAACAGTGCTTGGCACAGAGTAAGGGATATAGGGGCACCTGGGGGGCTCAGTTGGTTAAGAAACTGCCCTGGGCTCAGGTCATGATCCCAGGGTTCTGGGATCGAGCCCCCACATCTGGCTCCTGCTCAGAGGGAGGCCTGCTTCTCCCTCTCCCACTCCCCCTGCTTGTGTTCCCTCTCTTGCTGTGTCTCCTTCTGTCAAAAAATAAAATCTTTAAAAAAGAAAAGAAAAGAAAAGAAAAGACTTCAGGGGCGCCTGGCTGGCTCAGTCAGTAGAGCATGTGCTCTTGATCTCAGGGTCATGAGTTCAAGCCCCACATTGGGTGTGGAACCTACTTAAAAAAATATGTGGTCAGGGCGCCTGGGTGGCTCAGTCATTAAGCAACTGCCTTCGGCTTGGGTCATGATCCCAGGGTCCTTGGATCAAGCCCCGCATCGGGCTCCCTGCTCCGTGGGAAGCCTGCTTCTCCCTCTCCCGCTCCCCCTGCTTGTGTTCCCTCTCTCGCTGTCTCTCTCTGTCAAATAAATAAATAAAATCTTTAAAAAAAAATGAGGCCTTGGGGCACCTGGGTGATTCAGATGGTTAAGAATCTGCCTTCCACTCAAGTCATGATCTCTAGGTACTGGGATCAAGGCCCTGGTATCAAGCCCAGGTTCGGGGTCCGGCTCCCAGCTCAGCAGGGAGCCTGCTTCTCCCTCTCCCTCTGCCTGTAGCTCCCCCGCTTATGCTCTCTCTGTGTCTCTCTCTCTTTCTCTAAAATGAATAAATTTTTTAAAAAATCTTGGGGCGCCTGGGTGGTTCAGATGGTGAGCATCTGCCTTCGGCTCAGGTCATGATCTCCAGGTCCTGGGATGGAGCCCCGCATCGGGCTCTCAGCTCAGCGAGGAGTCTGCTTCTCCCTCTCCCTCTGCCTCTGCCTCTCCCCGTTTGTGTTCTCTCTCTCTTTCCCTCTCAAATAAATAAAGATCTTTAAAAAAATTTTTTTATTTAAAAAAGTTATTAAAAATCTTAAAAAAATAGACGGTCTATTTTTCCTCCATTATGTAAAAATATTCGTGCTGAGGAAAAGAGGTATTGAGCTTCTTCTTACTATAGCACTCTGCTAAATGCTATGAACAGTGCAGAACAAATGCAGTGTGGTCTCTATGCCTGAAGAACTCCCAATGCAATCCAAGAAACAGGTATGGGCTCCATCTTTTTTTTTTATTAACATATAATGTATTATTTGTTTCAGGGGTACAGGCCTGTGATTCGTCAGTCTTACACAATTCACAGCACTCACCATACTCACCATACTGGGCTCCACCTTTGATAAAAGGTAAACTATAGGGGCACCTGCGTGGCTCAGTTGGTTAAGTGTTTGCCTTCAGCTCAGGATCCTGGGATCAAGCCCCACATCAGGCATTCTGCACAACAGGGAGTCTGTTTCTCTCTCTCCCTCTGCCCCTGCCCCCTGCTTGTGCTCTGGCTCTTTCTCTCCCTCTCTCTCAAACAAATAAAATCTTCAAAAAAAAAAAAAAAAAGGTGGGGGGTAAACTATAATAAATGGTGTAATCCAGGTATAACAACATGCTGTGCCAATACAGAGAAAGGAAAGGTCAGGGGTGACTTGCCTGCAAGTAGAAAGTCTAATGGGCAAAGTGTTAATTGAGAACATACAGTGTGTTCAGCACTGTGCCCAGATAAGTGGCATTGTAGAAGGTGCAGAGAAGTCTTGACCTCCCTTCTGACTGGAATGACTAGTTAGAGAGACAAAACTAATACACATTGTAAAGAGCAACAGAAAATGTTCCATGTTAGGGGCACCTAGGTCGCTCAGTCATTAAGCATCTGCCTTCGGCTCAGGTCACGATTCCAGGGTCCTGGGATCTAGCCACACATCCCGGCTCCCTGCTCAGTGGGGAGTCTGCTTCTCCCTCTCCCACTCCCCACCCCTCACCCCCCACCCCCGGCTTGTGTTCCCTCTCTCATTGTCTCTCTCTCTGTGTCAAATGAATAAATAAAATCTTAAAAAAACAAAACAAAACAACCCTTGTATTTAAAAAAAAAGAAAAGAAAATGTTCCATGTTAGATTATGGCCAGAATACTAAAGGTATTGCAGCTTCCCACAGAGGCTGGAGGAGTCAGGGAGGAACATGAGGAGGGAGAGTTGGGAGGGAATGTGGGACCCAGGAGGAGCCTGGCCAAATTACTGCAGAGGGAGGAACAGGCTGGGGGAGGTAAGGCTATTTGGTAAGAATGAGGCCTCAGGAATGAGTGAATCCTACTACCGTAGTAGCAATTTGAGAGCCACTAAGAGATGTGGGACAGAGGTGGGACGTGATACAAGTGACATTTAAGACACAGTTTGTAGGATGGAAGAGGGAATGAAGGTGGTGGTGAAGGGTAATCAGAAAGTGAATAAATGGGGGTAAGTGGGTTAAAGGTGATTCTCCAGAGTCAAATGCTAAAGATCTGGACTAGGGAGTGCCTATGGAAATCAAAGGAATATTTCTTTTTTTTTTTTAAGATTTTGTTTATTTACTTGAGAGAGAGAGCATAGAGGGAGAGGGAGAAGCAGACCCCCACTGAGCAGGGAGCCAGATGCAGGGCTCGACCCCAGGACGCAGGGATCATGACCCCAGCCAAAAGGCAGATGCTTAACTGACTGAGCCACCCAGGCACCCTTGTTTTTGTTTTTAAGAAAGTGAAAGGAAAGCCTGATTAATTAATAGAACAGGAGCGCCTTCTACAGGGGAGGTAAGGTTGGAGGGCAGAACTACTTTATGGAAGAAGATAATTAGGTGTGGCTTAGATATGCTGATACGTGGGTGGGAATCGCAAACCACTCTTTCAGACCAATCCCACACCCTTCCCCTCAGAGAGACTCTGAATCAAGACTTTTGTCTAGCCTGGCACCCACTGTGACTAAGAGTCAGATACTAAAGTTACAAGGTGTTTCAACAGTGCCACGGCGCCCTCTCAGAAGAGTAAGAAGGCGTCATACATTCCTTGAGTCAGGATAAGGCCCAGAGCTTTGCTGAAAGGGAAGTCGTGTCACCAGCTAGACCCCAAGACCTGACCTTTACTGCCCACTTGCCTGTACTCACTGGCCTGTGTCCCACATTTTTCCTTAAGCTCTGCTTTTCCAGGTTATCTCTTTAACTCAGGCAAATGGAAACAGGAACCACACCTCAAGTGATAACAGCTACCTTGGCAAGTCCTCCAAACTGTCCAGACCACCCAGACCAGTTTGAGTGTAACACCCAAAACTCGTGACTATGCCGATGGACAATGGAGTGACCTCTAGGATGACCTACAACTACCTTTAACTCATTATAATACTAAAATCTCCACCCCAGTAGGAGCACAAGCCTCATTTACATAATATACAACATATGTACCGGAATGTTTCCTTAAGGTGCATGCCTGGCCTTATGCCCTCCTCTACATATGATGTCAGGGCTTCCTTATCTAAATATTCATCCTAGCTCTAAATAAAAGGATCCTGTTCACCCTTGCTCGGGGTGTCACTGCTTTGGAAGTTATTCCTGGTGATCTCCTTATTTGCTGCAAATAGTTTACTTGGTGTGACAACTCCACCTAGTGTGTCTATGACACACCAAGGAGGAAACTCACCTGGGTTCGGTTACAATAGTATATTTTCAGTATGGATTCAGATTGTGTTGATTTAATTAATTAATAATGATTAATAAATAATCCTGAGAGATGTGTTTACTTAATAGATCAAGGTGGAGGAACCAGCAAGCCCACAGCTCTCACTGGTGAAAAATTGGATTTAAAGACCTCAGAAGGTTGGGGCACCTGGCTGGATCAGTCGGTGGAGCACGTGACTCTTTATCTCAGGGTTGTAAGTTTGAGCCCCACGTTGGGTGTAGAGATTACTTAAAATCTTTAAAATAAAAAATAATTAAAAAATTAATTTTTAAAAACTCCAGAAGTTAGAGCCTCACTCAGTCCACTGGCAGGTCAGGAATGGAGGGGAGGACCCATGAAGATCCAAGTCTTGAGGTACTTTTCTTTGCACAGTGAAAGGAAAAATGCAGGCTACCTAGAAGTTCAATTTTTATCTCTCCACCATCATAATTTCTTTCTGAAATTGTCCTAATTTTCCAATTAAGAACATCGCAGTTCTTCTGGCATAATCGTCTTGGGAAGGCTGAGGGAATCAAGAAGCAGGAGGAAAGCTATGGATCTGCCCTTCCCTGTGTCCTTGCAGCTCCTGAAGAGAAAGGGTGACAGCCTATTGGGAAACGAGGGTGCGGGGTATCACTAGTGGCCGCAGAAAGAATCACTGCTCTAGAAGGACTAGAGAGGATGCATCGAAGAGACAGTAGAATAAACCTCTGATTCCTCTGTGTAAGCTGGCAAAGTCTACCCTCTAGAAGGCAGAGGAAAGGAAGAGAAGAGCACCTTTCAACTCCGGGATTATGCTGAATCTGTGGTGGCAAGACCTTCCAATAGGAAGTATCTACTATGGAGTCTGGAGATGGGAGACTAGGCCCCGTATACATATTTGGACTGGATGCCAAAAAAAAAAAAAAAAAAACACCTTGAGTCATCACCATAAAGATAATATTTAATTATTTTTAAAATATATGTAAGAAGGAGTAAGTACAAAATGCATCACAGCTAAACACCTTCCTAGGAGTGGCGCCTGCGCGTTCGATCTTTGCAGCCTCTTGCTGTTGCAGCTACTTACAAACCTGCACTGCGGGCTGTCCCTCATTACGCTCTTCTTGGTGGTAATTTGGCACTTCTACCATCAGGTGGAGATGTCCCACCGCTTTTCACTTACTATCAGCGCGAAGAGAGGCTCTTAAGAAATTGGGGTGCGGGGGAGGGGTCAGGTTCTTTCGTTCCACTAGTTATACAAATAAGCACTTGCCATCATGCCTAAGAGCGAAAAGAATTTGGAGGGTGAGCATAAAAGGTCAGGCAGTGGCTGCCTCTTCCTCTCTTTTTGTTTTCTCAGTCCTTTGGTTTCCATGGGGATCTGTGTTTGAGCAGCAACTCAGAATCCATTGACTGCCCCTCAAGGCTTGGGGCTGCGCCCAGAGACACGCTGTGAAGAACAGCAGGAGTTGGAACCGGTGGAAAGAAAGAGAAGATTTATTTGGTAAATTTGGACAGCAAAAGCTGAGGACAGGTAGAGGAGGAGTGATGAGGTGGGCCATAGATGAGGTGCACAGAGGAATGTGAAAGGTAGACAATTGTTTCAATTCAAATAAAATTTCGGGACATTAATGTCTTTTCAAAACCTCTTCAATCAAGTGTCCTTTGTCTTCTCACCAATGGATTATCTCAGGGCACACTCCCAGCCCTGGATATTACCAGGTCCTCTCCCACCTCTATCCAAAAACATGTCTGCAGTCATGTGTCAGAACCTGCCTGGGGTTCTCGTGAGTCTGGTTCCCAAAGCTCTGGAGCTCTGGAGCAAGAGAGGAGAATTCTGGGAAAGACCATACACAGTATTCCCCAGGCAGGGCATAGCGCCTGGTGCAGAGTAAGCTCTAAGGAACATATTTGTTGAACGGGTGACTAAATAAATGAGCAATAAAAATGAGATGACCTTAACTAATCTTTCTTAGTTCTAGCTGGAAAGAAGACAAATTAAGGACAAGAAAAATATATTATCTTTTCTCTCATCAAAATTGTGATGATGTAAATGTCTTTATTCACGGATCGATTCATTCAAGGATTGATTGGGGTGTTTTGTTGTTGTTCTGCTTACATCACAGGTTTTTCACATTTGCATTACTAATAGTCCTTTCTAAGAGTATTTGCATTTCCGTCAGTTTGGGCCAATATTCAGTATCCATTCACAGAGAGCAGTCAATATACATATGAACAGCCTTCTACCTAGAGATTGAATCAAGTCTTCCCTCCTTATCTGGGACCCACCAGCCCCCACCCTTCCTCCTCACATTCTCTCCCATTACCCTGTTTAATTACCACTTTCTGTCATTATCTAATTTATTTGCTTTCATTTCTACTGTTTATCACCTTCCAAGGGTACCAAGAAGTTCCTTGCTGCCTTCCTCACAGAGACTTCTACTTCAGATTTTAGAGTCTAAATGTTCAAGTCTTATCTTTTTTTGAAAACTCCAATTGAATTCTTCCTGATCCTGCTTTAATCTACTCACCCTCCCACTCTCCAACTGGAAGTGACCTTTCCTTCTGAAAGTATACACGTTTGATCTGCAACTCCCATAGCACTCACCACTTGCTACCTCTACAGGACAGCATAATATTAGCCACCAGATGTACGGAGCTTGAAAGATTGGCCAGGTACTGGGACAGATGCTTTAACTGAGTTTTGTTAGATCTCCACCCCAATCTTATGAAGTAGATACAGTTAACCTCATTTTTATATGAGGTTACTGAGGCTCAGAGAAGTTAACTAACCTGCCCAAAGTCATACAATTGATAGGCGGTAAGGACAACTTAAACCCAAAAAGGCACACAGAATCCACATAGTCTTCGGAGCACAGACTTTGTTAGGAGATAAATGTGTTAGAGCCTCAGTTCCCTCATTCACAACTGCATGACCCTCAGCAAATGACTAACCTTTCCAAACCTCAATTTCCTAACCGGTAAAATGGGGATAACTATGTCTACCTCACAAGATTACTGTTAGAGAGAATCCAAAGTAGAGAGCCCATGTAGCCTTGTCACAAAGAAATGGCCCATGAAGAGACTATTAACATTCCATGCTTACCTGTTTCATCTCCTATGCCAAGTTAACACTCCTTCAAGAAGGATATGTTTTTATTTTCTTTGCATTTAGAACCTCTAGCACAGTGCTTTAGATATAGTAACTAACCACAGACATTTGTTTAATGGATGGATAGATGGATGAAGAGACAAAGGGAGGGAGGAATGGAGGAATGGATAATTTGTTGCCTGTGGACAATCAGTCCAAGTCAAGTCTCCCTTCTTCCTATGGAACTTTATGCAGGCTTCTACAAAATCTTCTCATGTTTCTTATATTTTTTTTGTTTAACGTTGCCCCTCTTCTCAAGGAGAGGCAGGGTCCCTGTCTTACTTACCTTTGTAACCCCAGCACCTTAGGTCTCTTGTACCTCTCTTAATATGGTTGTGAGTATGATTCCGTGTTGAGAAAAGTGTATTTTTTTATTCTACTTGCCCTTTAAATGCAGGCCCAGTGAGTGAAGTATGAAATGCATCTGATAAATATTTGTAGAGAGTATAATTAATTGAAAGACCTAGCCTGGTCCTATGTCGAAAAGGAAGGAAAGGATTTCTCTGGTCTGGGCTTGGATTTTTTTTTTTTTAAGATTTTATTTATTTATTTGACAGAGACAGTGAGAGAGGGAACACAAGCAGGGGGAGTGGGAGAGGGAGAGGCAGGCTTCCTGCAGAGCAGGGAGCCCCGCAGGGAACCCGATGTGAGGCTTGATCCCAGGACCCTGGGATCATGACCCGAGCCAAAGGCAGAAGCTTAACAACTGAGCCGCCCAGATGTGCCCTGGGCCTGGATTTAAATCCTGAGGTGATTCTGCCATCTGGAGATGCAGAATCATAAACCTGTAAGCTGCTTTAGTTTTTGACTGGACTTACTCCTGGAGGTCACAGAGATCAGCAGCTCTGAGGGCTTTTGACGGACTTTAATATTTTAAATTAACATATTAATTCAATTATAACTACATTAAGGTCTGCAAAAGAAAGAGAGAAACAACAGTGTAAAGACTGCAGTCATTCAAACTCTGGCATTCCATTCAATGAGCCCAAAGTGAACCTCAGGTGTCTTGTCCTTTTCTAATATAAGCATGAGTATGATCCTATTTTAAAAATGCATATTAAAAAAGAAACATGGGGCGCCTGGGTGGCTCAGTCCTTGGGCAGTTGCCTTTGGCTCAGGTCATGATCACAGGGTTCCTGTATCGAGCCCCATGTCAGGCTCCCTGCTCAGTGAAGAGTCTGCTTCTCCTTCTTCCTCTGCCTCTCCCCCTGACTCATGCTCGCTCTCTCAATCTCTCTCTCTCTCTCTCTCTGTGTCAAATAAATAAATAAAATCTTAAAAAAGAAGAAGAAGAAGAAACAGTGGGGGCACCTAGGTGGCTCAGTTAGTTGGGTGTCCAACTCTTGATTTCCACTCAGATCATGATCTCAGGGTCCTGGGATCCAGCCCCGAGTTGGGCTCTGAACTCCATGGGGAGTCACCTGAAGATTCCATCTCTTCCTCTCTTTCTCTGCCCCCACCCGCACCGTGCATGCTCCTGGTGTGCGCGCTCTCTCTCTCAAATAAATAAATAAATCTTTAAAAAAAAAAAATGCAGGGACGCCTGGCTGGCTCAGTCAGTAGAGTATGCAACTCTTGATTTCGGGTTTGTGAGTTTGAGCTCCACGTTGGGCATAGAGATTACTTAATAGATAGATAGATAAGTAAATAGATAAATAAAAATAATTTTTGGGCGCCTGGGTGGCTCAGATGGTTGAGCGTCTGCCTTCGGCTTGGGTCATGATCCTGGGATCCTGGGATCGGGTCCCGCATCGGGCTCCTGCTCCTTGGGAGCCTGCTTCTCCCTCTGCTTCTCTCTCTCTCTCTCTCCCTGTCTCTCATGAATAAATAAATAAAATCTTTAAAAATAAATAAATAAAATTATTAAAAAATAATAATAATTTTTAAGTGCATGTTTTTTATTCTACCCACCCCTTAAATGCAGGCCACCTACATCATTTGATATTCAGCCAGAGAAACGATCATCTTTCAAACCAGTCTCTGGTGTATTCTTCCTTGGGGATTTTTCAGCTTTGACTCTATGTGACCTTTGTCCTAAGTGATGGCTTTGGAAACAAACTCTCATTGATTTTTTTTATTGCAAAGCTGTATGTAGAAATTGTTGCCACAGACACGGTTTGTTGATTGATGAAGATATTCACATATAAAACACAGAGGTTAGGGGCGCCTGGGTGGCTCAGTCGTTAAGCGGCTGCCTTCAGCTCAGGTCATGATCCCAGGGTCCTGGGATCGAGCCCCGCATCGCATCGGGCTCTCTGCTCAGCGGGAAGCCTGTTTCTCCCTCTCTCACTCCCCCTGCTTGTGCTCCCTCTCTCGCTGTGTCTCTCTCTGTCAAATAAATAAATAAATCTTAAAAAAAAAAAAAAAAAACCCGGGGCGCCTGGGTGGCTCAGTTGGTTAAGCGACTGCCTTCGGCTCAGGTCATGATCCTGGAGTCCCGGGACCGAGTCCCACATCGGGTTCCCTGCTCAGCAGGCAGTCTGCTTCTCCCTCTGACCCTCTTCCCTCTCGTGCTCTCTATCTCTCATTCTCTCTCAAATAAATAAAGAAAATCTTTAAAAAAAAAAAAACCAACAACACAGAGGTTAAAGCTAGGTGACAAAATGATCTGACCTAAGTCCTCATCGCAGATGAGGAAACTGAAGTCTAGGGAGGTAAGGACATTTTCTCAAGGTGATTTAACTAGGAAGTGGAAGAATCTGACTAGAACCCGTGGCAATGATTACTCCACTAAAACTGGAAGTATGTGTCATGTTAGCTTATTTTTTTGTGAAGTAGCTTTTCAATATAAGCTCCTGGAGGACAGAAAGGACGTGAGGGTATGTTCACATACAGCGCGCCCAGCTTGCACAGAACGGACAACCAGTGGGCATCACAGAATGCTCAGACTATAATTTCCTGGAGGGGCGCCACTCAGTCAGTAAAGCGTGCAACTCTTGATCTCAGGGTTGCAGGTTTGAGCCCCACGTTGGGTGTAGAGATTACTTAAAAATAAAACCCTTAAAAAAATTCATATGTGTGCTTTTTATTGTGAAAATTGTACTATATAACTGCTTTTATTTTTAAAGATTTTATTTATTTATTTGTGTCTTTTAAAGATTTTATTTATTGGGGCGCCTGGGTGGCTCAGCCTGTTAAGCGGCTGCCTTGGGCTCAGGTCATGATCCCAGGGTCCTGGGATCGAGTCCCGCATCGGGCTCCCTGCTCTGCGGGAAGCCTGCTTCTCCCTCTCCCTGTCTGCCTCTCTGCCTACTTGTTCTCTCTCTCTCTCTGTCAAATAAATAAAATCTTTTAAAAAAAAGATTTTATTTATTTATTTGAGAAAGAGACACAGAGAGATTGTGTGAGCATGAGCAGGGGGAGGAGCAGAGGGAGAAGAAGCAGACTCCCCACTGAGCAGGGAGCCCCACATGGGGCTGGATCCTGGGACTCTAGGATCATGACCTGAGCCAAAGGCAGCCACTTAATCGAATAAGCCACTCAGGCGCCCCTAGCTGCTTTTATTTTACTTTATTTTATTTTATTTTAAAGATTTTATTTATTTATTTGACAGAGAGAGACAAGGCGAGAGAGGGAACACAAGTAGGGGGAGTGGGAGAGGGAGAAGCAGGCTTCCCGCTGAGCAGGGAGCCCGATGCAGGACTCGATCCCAGGACCCTGGGATCATGACCCAAGCCGAAGGCAGTTGCTTGATGACTGAGCCACCCAGAGGACCCTAACTGCTCTTATTTTAAATGGATCTTAAATTTAAAAGGGATTTCATAGTACCATAATGATAATGACATTTGTTTGTTTGTTTTCTAAGATTTTTAATCATGTAATGAGTTTATTTCCTAAGGCTATTTTCAGGTGTCTTGATAGGGGGAGGGGTATGTTCCTTCTTGCATTTCAAGACAAAAAGTCAATACCTGAATTTCAAGCTGACTGAATAAAGATGGACAGCTTGGAAATGGTGTTTGTGTGGAAGGATGGCAAGGTCTATAGTGCAAAGGGCGGGGAGCAGATGATGGAAGAAATAACCCCTTGAGTAACAGGCCTATTTATTCCAGTTTCCCGCTTTACCCTCTTCTTTTTTTATTTTTTTAAGATGTATTTATTTGGGGTGCCTGGGTGGCTCAGTCATTAAGCGTCTGCCTTCGGCTCAGGTCATGATTCCAGGGTCCTGGGATAGAGCCCGGCGTCAGGCTCCCTGCTCCGCGGGAAGCCTGCTTCTCCCTCTCTCACTCCCCCTGCCTGTGTTCCTGCTCTCGCTGTCTCTCCCTCTGTCAAATAAATAAATAAAATATTTTTTTAAAAGATTTATTTATTTATTTTAGATAGAGAGAGCGACTGGGGGAGGGGCAGAGTGAAAGAAAGAAAGAATCTCAAGCTGACTCCTGCTGAGCATAGAGCCTGACCCCAGGCTTGATCTCAGGACCAGGAGATCATGACCTGAGCCAAAACCAAGAGTCCGGTGTTCAACCGACTGAGCCACCCAGGCGCCCCTATAATGCACTTTAAAATGGACAAAAAATATGGGCGCCTGGGTGGCTCAGTCAGTTAAGCGGCTGCCTTCCGCTCAGGTCATGATCTCATGGTCCTGGGATAGAGCCCCATGTCCTCAGGGGGAGTCTGCTTCTCCCTCTCCCTCTGCCGCTCCCCCTGCTTGTGCTCTCTCACTCTCTGTCAAATAAATATAAAATCTAAATAACTAAATAAATAATATGGACACAAAATAATGAGTCAAACAGCATATGATTATTAAATAACATAAGTACTATATTGCCATCCATTCTCATAGATGCTCGGTTGCAGGGCGGCACAGAATTCTCTACAACATATACCATAGCCCTTACAATGCCTCCATATTAAATGTAAGCCAGATTTGTTCACCTCAAATCCCCAAGTCCGGTAAAGTCAATATTCACAGCAATCCTTCCAATTCTTTTTTTTTTATAAAGATTTTATTTATTTTAGAGAGAGAGAGCACAAGCAGGGAGAGTGGCAGGTAGAGGGAGAGGGAGAGGGAGAGGGAGAAGCAGGCTTCCCACTGAGCAGGGATCCCCATGCGGGGCTTGATCCCAGGACCCTGGGATCATGACCTGAGCTGAAGGCAGCCGCTTAACCATCTGAGCCACCCAGGCGTCCCCTCTTTTTTTTTTTTTAAGTAGGCTTCACACCCAACATGGGGCTTGAACTCATGGCCCTGAGATCAAGCGTCCCATGCTCTGCTGACTGAGCCAGGCAGGTGTCCCAATCCTTCCAACTCTTAATTTATCTCTCTGTTAACTCATTTGCTATCCTATTCCAGCCCCTATGGACTTGCAGACTGTCTGTGGAATCTTCAGCTCCTCCTAGTTATCCTGAAGGATTCTGGCTTTGATTTGCCTGGTCAGCAATCCTTACTGTGAACTGTCTTCTATAGTAAACTTACTCTAAGCAACTCTGTGGGAACCATGTGTCCTGGCTTATTTTGAAGCCATGAGAGTAGTTCCATGACAGATGAGGAGACACATCAGAAAATCCTTAAGAATCCTGGCATAAACTGCCTGCCCCAATTATAAATAAGAAATAAAACAGTGGTGTAATCTAGAAATGGAAATAATGTAAAAAATAACAAAGAGATATCAACAAATAATTTAAGTCCAACTACAAAACCACTGCATAACAATAAACTGGATAGTACTTGTTTTATTTACTAGGTACTTAGCACATAGTAGGTGCTTACAAAATACTTGTTGAATGTCAATAAATAAACACTACCAAGGGCAGATTTAAAGGATTTGTATTTAAGATATAATTACAAATCAATTAGACATCATCAAAAATTTTCTCAGTACTTAAATTAGTCACTGAAGGATCCCTTCCCTGGGAATAGCCTACAAAGCGGGGAAGGATTATTATCTGACTGAAATAACTTAAAGTATGAAGTTATCAGAATGGAATTAAGTCCTAAAATTACCCAAGTCCCCACAAGAAAGACGAAGTACATAATTTCTAAAGAGGATGGCGAAATTAAAATCTATCTTTTAAACATTTCACTTGTGCTTGGCTTCCCACACATTCTTGCCTCTTTTCTTCTCTGGCTCCCTGGCACTGTGGAAAGGGCACTTTCTTGAGCTAAGATCTGGTCTGGAGAACCTCTTGAAAAGTCACTTAACCTCCCTTGGTCTTAGTTTCCTTATCTGAAAAGTGAAAGATTTGTAGATGATCCCTCTGGCCCCTTCCAGCCCCCAAAGCCCTTGCTAGTCTACTTGTTGCTCTTCTTCAAGGTTCTTCCCGAAGGTTCTGACCATGTTTCTATCATATCTATCTGACCAGGTTTCTATGATAGATGTACTTCAATCCCTACTGCCTATTCCTCCAAACACTTGCCTCTACAACTTAACTCTTTCTTTCCCATCACTCTGATTTGTTTTCCTTTTTCATGGCCTGGGATGATAATATATTTTTTTGCCTTTCTCATCATGCTCCTCTCTCGCCGTACTGTTTTTACCAGACCTCCACCCTTTGTTGATTTTCTTTCAAATGACCAACCCGAGGATCTCCAGAACTTTAGAAAATTGTTCCTATAATTTCTCCCTAGAAAACACAAGCACTCACATGGTCTTCCCTGCCCCCACCCTAGCCTTTTTCCACCTTGTTAGAGGCTCATGGCCCTTCCCCCACAACCTCCCTTTCCTGTTCCACTACCTTGGACTCTTCACAAACTCCATTTCTCCTCTATTTAACATGGGTAACATGGAGAAATAAAGGAGAGCAAAAAGAATAAATTCTATCCTTCCTCTTATGAATGTTTAAATTCCTGCCATCCATTGCAGAATGAACTCTGAAAAGGAACACCAGACAAGCCTCAGTCTGAATGACCCTCCTTGATCTTCACTCCCTCCCTTTGCCCCTAAAACACCATGGCAACTGCCACCTGAAAGAGGCCAGGCGGAAATCATCTAATAAGACGAGAGATTGTTTGCCGATGCTTTCTTATTTAGCCAATTTTTGCAAAGGGTGTTTTTCCCTTACTCTTTATTGCCTTACTCCCGGAATGCTAGCAAGACAAATAACATGTGGTAGTATATGGAGTTTTGGGAACTATAATTTGTTGTAGATATTTACTTGTAGGTCTTGAAATTTTGTTTAGAAGTTAGACGTTTAAGTCATCCCCCAGGTTTGCAGCCAGAAAGTGAAATCTGTAACAGAGGCAGAAATCAGTGTCATTGTGACCAAAACACAGGCAATGCCAATCAGGCATTGCTGAGGGAAATTTCAACCTGCCATTTATCAGCTAATTATGAACTAAGCCTCAGTTTTCTCATTTGTAAAATGGCGTGTTTTGCATGTCTAAGATGATAATTACATAATGTTTCTTTATAAAGTTATTTTAAGGGTTGCGGAGCCTGGGTGGTGTGGTCGGGTAAGCGTCAGGCTCTTGGTTTCAGCTCAGGTTGTTATCTCAGGGTCATGGGATCAAACTGTGCTGCGCACCCTCCCCTCCGGCTCTGCACTCAGTGGGAAGTCGGGCTTGGGCTTCTCTCTACCTCTCCCTCCAGCCCTCCTCACATGCTCTCACACACACATTCTCTCTCTCTCAAATAAATACTTTTTAAAGTTATTTTAAGGGTTAAATGAGATTATGTATTCAAAGGGTGTGGCACACAGAATGCATTTAAACTATGATTACTGTTATCAAGAGAAATGTTACGTGCCTTTCAGGGCACCTGGGTGGCTCAGTTGTTTAAGTGTCCGACTCTTGATTTCAGCTCAGGTCTTGATCTCAGGGTCATGAGTTCAAGCCCTAAAAAATAGGGGTACCTGGGTGGCACAGTCGGTTAAGTGTCTGACTCTTGGTTTCTACTCACATCGTGATTGCGGGGTTATAAGATTAACCCCGCATCCAGCTCCACACTCAGTAGAGTCTGCTTAAAATTCTCACCCTCTCCCTCTGCCACTCCCCTCCTCTAAAATACATAAATAAATCAATAAATCTTTCTTAAAAAATAAAGAAAAAAGAATGTTACATTCCTTACTAGATTCCGAGTTTAGTTCTCTTGCAATTAAAATAAAATTTCTCATAGGATTCTAATTCTTTGGAAGATAGAGGATCTGCCTCTACAACACCTGCTCTTCTACAAACTAGAAAAAAGGAGGAATGCTTAGAGCAGTGTGTTGTCCTGACAGAAGAGGCCTTGAATAAAATGCCAAAAATTTGCTAGGCCCCCCACATGACTATAGTTGTATTTTTAGGACAAAAGCCTCTATGAGTTTAGAAACGCTTTTAATTGACTTAAAAGTATATATATATATATATATATATATATATATATTTTAAGATTTTATTTATTTGACAGAGAGAGACACAGCGAGTGAGGGAACACAAGCAGGGGGAGTGGGAGAGGGAGAAGCAGGCTTCCCGCCAAGCAGGGAGACACGCGGGGCTCGATCCCAGGACCCTGGGATCAGGGCCCGAGCCAAAGGCAGACGCTTAACGACTGAGCCACCAAGGCGCCCCAACTTAAAAGTATATTAATCCCAACAACATCAACGAACATTTGGCCAACAGGAGTATATACTTTTGAGACATGTTATATATTCTGGCCACAAGCTGGGCTCCCGTCACGAGTAACATGGAGTCCGCGCAACACCACAGTTCCCTAGGAATCTAGAGCCCATGGTTTAGAAACTACCAGCCAAGCACAAATGTCTAAAGCTTGACTCTGCAAAAGAATCATTTAAGAGTTTATTAAAAATCTTAGGCCTCACCCCCCAGAGATTCGGATTGAGTAAATCAGGGATAGAGACCAGGAATATGAATTTTCCATAACTCCCCAAGTGCTGACAGTGAGTCCAGCGGAGCGTATACTGCTCTAGGAATTAGCATTCCTGACTGGCTCCTCCTCTCTCTTCTGAGGATCTCATTCCAATCACCTTTTCTTTGTTCCTCACAGTTCAGGGCTTCTTCCCCCCACACCCTCACCCCCCTTTACAAGAGAAGGATTTATTTGCTCCTAAAACTAGGACTTCTTTAACTGGAGTTTTGTGCTGACATCACAAAACAATGTGTAGGAAAATCTCTGAGAGTCCAACAGAATGACTAACTTTCTTTAAAGAGCAACAACATATCTTTGCTTTTTGAGGACTTAAATTTGACACTAAAAATACCTTCACATCCATTTTAACTAATTCAGAGGCAACCTGTGTTCACAAATGAAGGATACAGAGATTATACTCAAGTGGTCTGGCTTGAAAATTGGCTCTGTGATGTAAACACCTCAATAGTACTTTAAGCTATTCGTGAAGAGAGAAAAAAATTAGGCTAATAGCCAACAGAAAAGCCAACATAGAAAATGTTGATAAAATTAGAAAATAGCATAAGAAGGAACCACAAAGCTAGAGGAAAGAGCCCATCTTCACCACCAGCTCGCCCCATCCAGAATATTCCCCCAGAGCCTCCCAGGTTCCTACACATTGGAAGGAACTGGGGGTAGGGTGCCAGGATAAGTCCCTTTTTCCTATCCTTTATTATCTTCAGTGCCCTCAAGTGCCTCTTCAATTTCTTGGGAATGTAAGCGCTTAGTTTACAAGGTCAAAATACCATGGAACATTTTCCAAAAATTAAACCAACTGAAAAATGAAAAGTGTTGTTTTAATATTCTCTTCTGCTATTAAGTCACTTTCCCTCTCTCTCTCTTTCTCTCTCTCATTTTTCTCTCCTCCTTTCATTTTCTCGCTCTTTCTCTCCCTCTCTCTCTCTCCTTCCCCTCCCCTCTCCACTTCACCACACACAGAAACCCCTTTTCAAAGGGGCTTTTTTCCAACTCAGTGAAGTAAAGTCTTTGCCCCTTTGTGGGGAAGGCTCATTAACATTCCCACAGCAGCATCTCTTCAAGGATTTTACTTTTGTAACTCTGTGGGGAGGTCAAGAGGCCACAGTGGAGAGGTAAAAGGAAAAAAATGGTAAATGGGGGAGGGCGGAAGAAAGGAGAGGAGGGGAAAGAGCCCTTCCTTTCACAATAAGGCCAGCAAGAAGAGGGGAGGGAAAAAAAATAGGAAAAGACAAGACAGACAAGACCCAGGAAGGACATGAATTTTGGACTCCCAAATCTGCCCTCGGACATCAGAGACTCCTGAGAAAAGCAGAAAGCTATATTCTTTCTCTTGTTTCTTTTCCTCAAAAAGGAAGTAAATGATGGAAACAGTGGGCTGAGAGAGACAGGACCCAGTCTATTCCACTGAGAAATTAGAAGCTTCCCTGGCGTCAGTGTTCTCATTTCCCCCACAACAGCGTGGTGATAACTGCACCTGTCTGGCACAGAGAAGTTAACAGGGTGAATTAGACAATGTCAGCAGGAGTTCCAAGGGTGGAACAGGAGGGAGCCACCCAGGGTCCTGACCCCGAAGGATGGGGAAAATAATGGAGATTCAGTGAACTCCAAAGCAAAGATCAGAGTGCTTCCCAAACCCCTTCAGATGTGTGTACCTGCCTTGTTTCTCACCAGCAACCCTCCGACCATCTGTTGTCTCTCTCTCTCTCTCCCCCTTTCTTAATATTGTCACACCAGCCTGGATCCGGGTCAGGGAAGAAACCAAGGGAACTTCCAGTTTGCACCGAACGCTGTGAGTGAACTTTGTTTTATTCTTCTCTGAAGACGCAGCCATCAGATATTTACAGCCCTGAGCTCCAAAAGGGAAAAGAATTTCCACTTTCCTAACTGATGGTGTCTCAGATACTCTTTCATCTCAGCCAGGAGAGTACAAGGTAAATAAGTCCAGGAGAAGAGGACTCATGCATCATAGTGAGGAGATAGGGCACATCTGGTTATTCTATGCTCAGGAGCGTAGTATGGCCAGAAGTTAAAGAACAATAAATGAATCACCCTTAATGTGCAGGCTGAGCAGGAGAGAACTGGTTTGTGGCCAAATGATGTATTTTAGAGATGGAGACATTTTTAAAGGTCAAATATGATAGCCACAAGGAAATTCTTTCCACAGAATCCCTGACATTTGTTTTCAGCCTCTGCGAGAACTTATTACAGAGAGCTCACCCATTCACCGGAGAGTCCATTACACTGTTAGAAAGTTCCTTCATATTGAGCTGGAAGTGCCTCCTTGTAGCTTCCAGTCTGAAGTCCCACAGAATCATCTACATCATCTTCTCAGAGCTGGCATACCTTCAGCCCCAGGAGCTGGACAGGAGCCGGAGAAACAGAAAAGCCAGGAACTCTGTTGCTATTTTAACTGGGATTCCTTAAGATCAATCACTTTTTTTGTCATGCTAGGAGCCTGGTGGCATACTGGACCTTTAATAATATAGAGGGGAAAAATGTTAGCCTGCTGTCAGATGGACCTGTCTGTATTACATCAGAGCTATGCAACCTTGGATAGGTTACTTAACCTCACGGATCCTTTTGCTTACCTATAAAGAGAATCATCTATAAATAGGAGTAGTCAAACCTGCTGTGCTAATCTTAGAGTTGTAATGCTCAAAATATGTCATGTACATGAAAATATCCTATATGTTATGGAGAGCTCTCTATATATTAAGTTTTACTGTAATGACTGTCCATCTTCATCTTTTTGCCAGCCTTTCATATCCCCATTTTCGACTGGTGGTAGCTGACTTCTTGGCCTCATAATCAGGATATACAGGAAAGTTCTTATTTCAGCTTTATACCCCAGACACAGTCGCATCATCAAACAAGGTGGCATAGAATCGTGAGAGAACCCAAAAGCACTGTGAGGACCTTGGATGAAGAGTTAGAGAAATAAGCAGGGACATTTTCTGAACAGACAGCACAGGGAGAGGCCGGAGCCCTGGCAGTGAGGAGAGGGTTAAATCCTTCCCCTCTGCAGTACAAAAGAAAAGAGTGTGCGGAAAGATTAGGATTTTTGCTTTTACAATGGGAGCTGCAGAAGCGTAGGGAAGAAGCTGAAGAAAAAAAAGGGGGCGTCTCCCCTTTAAAGACTTGCAGAGATTGAGAGAGAAAGAGAGAGAGAGAGAGAGAGAGAGAGTCAGGGACAGAGAATCAGAGAGAGCGCGGGCCAGTCTGTCTGTCTGTCTCTGGGAAGGGAGAACGTCTCTGCTTCACAGTGATTAGCACTGGGGGAGAGGCATCCGTTGGCTTCAGACCCAAGGAGAGACCAGACCAGGTCACCCCGGTTAGGACTCAGTGAGCTTTGCCCCTCCCTACCCCACCGCCACCCGGGAATGTCTCGGCGAAAGCAGCGGAAACCCCAACAGTTAATCTCGGACTGCGAAGGTCCCAGCGCGTCTGAGAACGGTGGGTGCCTGGGGAGGGGTGCGGGAGCCCTGAGTCCCAGCCCGTGTGGGTCAGGCCAGGGCAAGGGAGGGCACCTGGGCCACGGGTAAAGCCAGGGGAGGACTTGGTCATTGGGGGTGTGAAGGCATTGGATGCAGGGAGTAGTAAGGCGTTGACCTGTGCTGGGGAGAAGCCCCCGCTTGGCTTTCCTCGGGATTGATTCTGTTTGTGTTTTCCTTGTTTTTCTCCGAATGAAATGGAGTTTTCAAACTGGCTCTGTCTCCCCACCCAAGAGTTTTCTCCTCAGGTCCCCCTTTGCTCACTGGTCTTTGTGCCGTTGCTAAGTAACCTCCTCAGACCTGGAGGCCGTCTCTTAGGGGTGGGATTTTCCCCCCTTTTCTTTCTGGAGAGTTGGGTTGCAAGAGAATGAATTGGATAAACGAAGGTTCCCCTGAGGGAGAAGAGAAAAAAGTTTCTCATTGTTGGGCTGAGCTGAGAACAGATCAGAGCTCCCAGAGGGAGAGAGCTAATGTCCGTCAGATGCCGCCTGGTTTGGGGTGTGGAGCCATGTCACCTGGGGTAGAGACCGGAGGGCTTAGGGTTGTGCTTCAAGGGAGGCCAAGCTAAAAACAAAACAAAACAAAACAAGTATGAGTCAACATACTTGCATCTTTTTTTAAAGTAACAGATTTTCTGGGGACCCTGGCTGGCTCAGTCAAAAGAACATGCAGCCCTTGCTCTTGAGGTCGTGAGTTCGAGTCCCACATTGAGTGTAGCAATTACTTAAAAAGAATTAAATAAACTTAAAAAAAATAAAGGAACAGATTTTCTCTATGAAGGGGGGAGGGTTATTTCATGTATTCTTAGAATAGTCCAGGACGTCGTGGATAGTGGAGCAACGAGGGTATTGAAAAGTGACATTGCCCAAAGTCTCAGAAACAGTGAGAGGCACTGTCAGGACCAAAACCTAGGTTTCCTGAGGCTCAGGGCTGGTGGTGCTCACTCTGCTACATTATTAGGGTTTTTCAAACTTGCTTGATTGTGGATCCGGCCTAGAGTCTGGGAATCTCTATCTTTGCAAGGGATCAGGTAGTTCTAGGATCAGGCAAGTTTTGGACATACTGCTATGGCTATATACATTCATGCTGTGAAAGTCTGGAAGTCCTGCCTCAGGGATAAGCTATTTAGCAAACAGTTGATTCACCCGACAGTGTAGTGTAGTACTAAGAACAAAGGTTCTGAAGCCAGACTTTCAGGATTCAAATCCTGGTTCCACCACTTGGTTAGCTGTGCAACCTTGGTTTACTTTGCCTCTCTGTGCTGTTTCCTCATCTGTAAAACACTACCTACCTCCTTAGGTTATTGTGAGAATCGGAATGAGTTAATATGTGTAAAGCACTTGGAAAAATAAATAGTATAAGTAAGTGTTCAATATATATGGTATGGTCCCTAACAGAAATAAGTACTTAATATGTGTGAGTATTGTTATTATATATGAGGACATTGGCACTTCCTGCAAGGGCTGAAATATGTCCAAAGCTCAGGAACCTCTTGGCGAACTTTAGTATTTCTCTAGGAGACGTGTGCTATGAAAAGCTCTAGCTAAGATACTGTATTTGTAGTGACTAAAATGAAGTTATGATTAAACTTACCTTTCCACCTGTTGTAAAAAAAAAAAAAAATGAGTGCTCTATGTGCTAAGGAACAGCCTTAACAGACATATTGTATTTGGGATAGAACACATTCTCCTCAAGTCACTGCCTTGCTGGGATCCCACTGTGCCCATATTTAGAGGTTCATGGTGGTGGCATCCTTCCCTCCTGGGACACATTCGCCCTCCTCAATGCTGCTGCAGGCCGGATGTTTCTTCCTCAGGCTCTACAGGAGACTTTCCGTTGCCTCACAGTCCTGCTCCCCTGCTGGTTGGATTGTGGAACAATGCCGAAACACCCCCTGCCTCCAACCGCCTCCCCAAAAAACAACCTCTCCTCTCCTCTTCTCTCCCCACACCTCGCAAGTTTGCTCACCCACAGCCCACACCACTGCTGATGAAGAGCCTGTGAGGGAGTCAAAAGAAATTTTTCACCACTGCCCTGAGTGGATTCTTAAGCCCCTTGAGCTGTAGCTCCCACTTGGGGCCGCGAACACTGCGGGGCATGGGGATGCTGCCACAGTCATCCCCGTAGAAACAGTGCAGGCTCCAATCCAATGGCGGCAACACATTTGAGCTGGAATTTTTGCCTTTGAGCCATAAAAGTCAGAAACGTAAATGAGAGGAGCAAGAAGGCAGCAGTAACTTCTTAAGGTCTGCTTTAAGAAAGCTGAAGGGTTTTCTGATCAGAATTCTCCTGAGAGAATTCTGAGAGAAAGATCCTGTGCTACTTGCGTGACCCGGAGTGTCACTGGGTCACATCTGGAGATGAGGTGGCTGTATCTGATCAAATCTAAAGTTCTTTCCTGCTTTTACAAGATAGATAGATTTCCCACTCCCTCCTTTTCCATTGGTAGAGTTCTTACTTGCTTACGTGATCTTCAGACCCCTGACTTTTCTTTCTACCACAGAAGACATTTTCTTGTTCTGCATGTGCCCAGCTTAGGTGGGGAGGGACTCTATGTTCATCCTCTGGTGTCCCTGTGAAACTATGGGCATCCCTCAGGAATATCAGCAGACCTTTATTTAGCAGGTGAGGGTGTCTCCAAGGTTTTCAGGAGTACTTGCCTTCTTTTAAGCAATGTTTACCATATGTGACAAGCAAATGCTAAGCCTTTGTTGCACATTTATAAGCCTCATCTCTGCGGTGACCTAAGATGTCACCAAGAAACAGTCTGAAAAAACCTGTTTTCTAGCCCTGTTTTTGTTCAGCTTCCCTGACCAGAACACCAAAAACCTAACAGAATAGTTATTGCACATAAGTGATGAGAAGGAAATAGTATATTTACTTAAAAACTCCGGAGAGAGAAAAAATTTTCTCTCTCCCCTAGAGTCTAGAAATCTGGATTAGAGAACATAAGGGACGTGACTAGGGAAAATGTAAACTCATACATCTGGGAAATAAAGGAAACAAACAGAAACCCAGATATTTAGTGAGAAGGAGAAACCAGGACAACAGCCAAACAGATCTAGAGGGAGAAATGGGAGCTGGCAGACATCAAGAGCAGCAAAAGGAGAAGGAAGGCAAAAAGAGAGTTTTGAGGGCTCCATTTGTCTTCATATCTGGAAGTAGAGAACATAATCCCTCACGGTATGGAGCCCAAGCCTTTCAGTCCTTAGGAACCCTGGGTCAAAAAGAAAACATCTCTGTGTAGATAGAAAGTAACTCAGGTGGGGTGCAATATAGAGCACTGGATCAGGAAGCAGAAAACCTGGTTTTTATTTATTTATTTGTTTGTTTGTTTGTTTTTAAAGATTTTATTTATTTGACAGGGAGAGACACAGCGAGAGAGGGAACACAAGCAGGGGGAGTGGGAGAGGGAGAAGCAGGCTTCCCGCTGAGCAGGGAGCCCGATGCAGGGCTCGATCCCAGGACCCTGGGATCATGACCTGAGCCGAAGGCAGACGCTTAAGGACTGAGCCACCCAGGCGCCCTGAAAACCTGGTTTTTAATCCAGCTTGGACTTTGAAGCTAGGTGACCTTGGGTGGGGCCATTCTTGTTCCAGGGCTTCAGTGTTTGGCCTTTATTTATTTATTTATTTATTTATTTATTTATTTATTTATAAAGATTTTATTCATTCACTTGACAGGGAGAGAGAGAGAGAGAGAGCGCACAAGCAGAGGGAGTGGCAGACAGGGAGAGGGAGCAGGCTCCCCGCTGAGTAGAGAACCCAATGTGGGGCTAGATCCCAGGACCCCAGGATCACGACCTGAGCCACCCAGGTGCCCCTCTTTTTATATTTTTAAAGATTTTATTTATTGGGGCACCTGGGTAACGCAGTCATTAAGCGCCTGCCTTCAGCTCAGGTCATGATCTCGGGGTCCTGGAATCAAGCCCCACATCAGGCTCCCTGCTCAGTGGGGAGCCTATTTCTCCCACTCCCCCTGCTTGTGTTCCCTCTCTCGCTGTGTCTCTCCCTGTCAAATAAATAAATAAAATCTTTTTAAAAAATTTTTATTTATTTATTTATTTATTTGAGAGAGCAAGCATGAGCGGGGTGAGGGGCAGAGGGAGAAGAAGAAGCAGACTCCCCACTGAACAGGGAGCCCGAGGCAGGGCTCAATCCCAGGACCCCGAGATCATGACCTGAGCTCAAGTCAGACACTTAATCGACTGAGCCCCCCAGGTGCCCCAGCATTTGGCCTTTAAATAATACACTCCTCAGTAATATTTGTGGAGCATTTACTATCTGTCAGGTACTATGCTAGGCCCTGTATGCATTTCCTTTTGTTTATTCCTCCCAACTCCACTATTATTACTTCCATTAAAATTTTTTTAAAGATTTTATTTATTGGGGCGCCTGGGTGGCTCAGTCGTTGGGCGTCTGCCTTCGGCTCAGGTCATGATCCCAGGGTCCTGGGATGGAGCCCCGCATCAGGCTCCCTGCCCAGCGGGGAGTCTGCTTCTCCCTCTCCCGCTCCCCCTGCTTGTGTTCCCTCTCTCACTGTCAATCTCTCTGTCAAATAAATAAATAAAATCTTTAAAAAAAAGGTTTTATTTATTTGTCAGAGAGAGAGAGCGCAAGCAGGGGGAGCAGCAGAGGGAGAGGGAGAAGCAGACTCCCCGCTGAGCAAGGAGCCCGATGTGGGACTAGATCCCAGGACTCTGGGATCATGACCTGAGCCGAAGGCAGATGCTGACTGAGTCACCCAGGCATCCCCCCATTAAAATTTTTTTGAATGTGTAGTAAAACATACATAACAAAAGTTACCATTTTAACCATCTTTAAGCATATAACTCAGTGACATTCAGTATATTCACAGTGTTATGTAACCATTACCAATATCCATCTCTAGAACTCTTTCTTCCTGCAAAACTGCAACCCTATACCCATTTTTTTTTTTGGTGCAAAAAGGTGATTTTTTATTAAAGCACAGGGAAAGGACCCATGGGCAGAAAGAGCTGCCGCAACCCTATACCCATTAAACAATAACTCCCCATTCCCCTCTCTCTGCAGTTCCTAGCAATCACCATTCTATTTTCTGTCACTATGAAGTTACCAATGCTAGATACCTCATGTAAAGGAATCATACACTTTGTCCTTTTGTGTCTGGTTTGTTTCACTTAGCATGTTTTCAAGGTTCCTCCATGTTGTAGCCTAAGAATTTCATTCCCTTTTGAAGCTATACCCCCATTTTATTTTTTTTTTAAAGATTTTATTTATTTATTTGAGAGAGAGCACGAGAGGGAAGAGGGTCAGAGGGAGAAGCAGACTCCCCGCTGAGGAGGGAGCCCGATGTGGGACTCTATCCCGGGACTCCAGGATCATGACCTGAGCCGAAGGCAGTCGCTTAACCAACTGAGCCACCCAGGCGCCCCTTATACCCCCATTTTAAAGACAAATCCAAGCCTTAGAGAAATAGAGAAACTTTCCCAAGATCACAAAGATTAGATAGTGCTGGGACGAGAACTCGGGCCTGTTTGCTTCAGAGCTGTCAATCTTAATCACTTTGCTCAGAGGGTCAGATCTCAGTCCCTTCCAGCAGCAAAAGTGTATGAATTCCTGGCTAAATGCTGAGTCCTTCAATGTCAGAAAAATGTCTCTTTAAAAACTTTTTCGGTGTTCGATCTAAGATATTCCTGTTCTGGAAACAAATATATTTTTCTCACTTAGCACCCCATGTAAACATACCTCAGCATGCCTGTTTGCCTACGGTGTTGCATAGGCCATGGGTGCATTACTAGGTGTGGGTAGCAAAGGAGTGGGTATGTGTATGTATTTAGGAGAGAGGAGTGATGCAGAGAACATGGGACATTCCCCCTTAGAAGTAGTCTATAGCAACAGCAGCAGTTACAGAATCGATTCATAATTATGGAAACTATTAGTGTTGGACCAACACTAATAGTAAGTTTAAGCAGGTGCTTACATAGTATGCTTTGTTTCTTTAATAGCTGGACGATGCTTGAACTCTGCGTGGAACCAACCTTTAACTTAAAATTAGAAATATGGCTCAAGATGAACGTGTTCTGGGAAAAGCAATACAGTCGCTTAAATTCACAATCAGGTCTAAATCATATCAAATTCTGGCGGACAGTCTGTCCTTTGCTGTCCTGCCTGCTGCTCCCTTGCGGTGTATTCAATAAACTTCTATCTCCTCTCAAAAAAAAAAAAATTCTGTCCATGGAAGCTGGACACGAGAGAGTTAACCTGTGGCTGCGGGCAGAGGAGAGAAGGAGTCTGACAGGAAGATCTGGCATTGAGCGGCTGGTTTCGCCACTGTCTAAATTTTGGCCAGGTTGAGGGCAGGTAAGACGTGAGCAGCAGGAAAAAAGGTTTGCTGGGAAGAGCAGCCGCCCGAAAGCTACTGTGGTTCTCATCCTTGGCTGGACATTGGGATCACCTGAGGAATTTTATAAACATACTGATACCTGGATGCCGCCCTCAGGGATTCTAAATTCATTAATCTAGGGTGTGGCCTGGCTATCGGGATTTTTAAAGGCTCTGCCAGTAATTTTTTTTTTTTAAGATTTTATTTATTTACTTGACAGGGAGAGAGACAGTGAGAGGGAACACAAGCAGGGCGAGTGGGAGAGGGAGAAGCAGACTCCCCGCTGAGCAGGGAGCCCAATGGGATGCCGGGGTGGCTCAGTCGGCCTTCATCTCAGGTCATGATCTTGGGGTCCTGGGATCGAGTCCTGCCAGTAATTTTGATGGGCAGCAAAGTTTGAGAACCACTTGTTCAACTACTATCCTGCTGTGCACTCCCCACCTATTTTTCTCTTTGTTCTCCCTAGCCATGCCCTCCCAAGCCTAGAGCAGCAGTTTAGAGAGCTACCTGGTTTCCTTTCTCCTTGTCATTTCGGCTCTTTATAAATTTAAACAAGCATGTCCAGGTCTTAGTCTCCACGTCCATCCCAGACTTTGTGTGTGACCCAGGATAGCTTACCTCACCTTATCTGCTATCTAGGGACACCGTTACCAGCTTAGTTTATTCCTGTGTTTATGACTTCATTCCTGTCTGCCTAAGAATCCTGCCCCCCTTTTCAGGAGAGGCAGTGAGTGCAAAGTGCTGAGAAAGAGAGGGTTCCTCTTACAGGTGGCTGTTGATCCGTCACCTTTCAGCAGGGACTAAATTTACCTTAAAGAAGAGTGCAGATCGAATTACGCATCAGAAAGCAAGTTTCATTAAAGAGCAAGAAAGGGGACAGTGTTTCCCAGGAGAAGATGAAAAGAAAAGGATTTCTTTTCTTGTCGGAAGAGTTGACAAAACAGCAACTTGATATCAAATGTTCAATGCTAATTAACAAATGCTCAGTAGAAAGCCTCCATCTCATTCCCTCTCCCTTGCTGAGGCCAGAGAGCAAATGGCAGGTGGGAGCTACACAGGGCTCTTTCTCTAGCATTAGAGAAGCCTTACAAAGTTGATGTGCTTGAGAAAGAACTGGACAGGAGTCGAAATTCCGAATGTTTGCCTCACTGAATTACAGTGTGAACTTGGAAAAGTCACTTCATCTCTCCAAGCTTCAATTTCCATATGTGTAAAAATAAACAATACCACACTAACCCGTGACCTTCCATAATTGAAATAGATTCCCCTCTCCCTCACTGTAAGGGTCAGGCCTGAAAGCACGGAGCTCATCTGTTTCAGAGCCATCCTTTATAACATTACGATCCTCATGATTATTTGAAGTTTCTAAACATAATTCAGTAAAATGTTCTCATTTTAAAAAGATGGCAAGGGACGCCTGGGTGGCTCAGTCGTTAAGCATCTGCCTTCAGCTCAGGTCATGATCCCGGGGTCCTGGGCTTGAGCCCCGCATCGGGCTCCCTGCTCTGCGTGGGAAGTCTGCTTCTCCCTCTCCCACTCCCCCTGCTTGTGTTCCCTCTCTCATTTCTCTCTCTCTGTCAGAAAATAAATAAAATCTTTAAGAGAAAAAAAAGATGGCAAAATTTGCGTTCAACAGTGAATGGATGTTGCCAATATTAGGTAGTTTTATCTCCATCCAAAAAAGACTCCTTAATGTTGGCATATGCCAATGATGTTAAACAATGTCTTACCTCAGAAATTAATAAGGTCAATAAGCAACATGAAACGCTGATCTAATTTTAGTATATGTATATCTTAGGTTATTTTGACTGTTTTGCCATTGACAATGTCAATTCTCTAATCCATAATATTTAAAGTCCCATATGTTCATATTAACATGATTTGTCAAGAGTTTTTCAAGTTTTTGTCACCACAGTATTTCTCTGAGAAAGATAACATACCTACAATATTACCACTTTATAAAAAGGAAAATGGTTGCATGATTGACCACTGTCAGTCAAGGACAGAACTGGGATTAGCACAATCTGCGTTTACTGATGCCCAAGCGAACCACAAAACTAAGTGACTGCGGGTCAATTCCTGTAAGTAAGATAAACTCCTTCAGGAAGTGGAAAACCTATGAAGACACATTTCAAGGTAGAAAGGGACTGCAGAGTATCTGGTCTAAGAGACATCTCACCCCTACTTATCTTCTCTGAGGGGAGGTGGCCTCTGTGGCAGTGAGCTGGCGTTAAGTCATTTCTAGGCATTCAAACCAGATTGGGGCTGAAAGGGCTTTTGGCACTGAGAGGCTGTCTGGTAGCTCCCACTGCATTTTTTTCCCCATTGTTTCAGGAATTCCCCTCCCCCCAGGTTAGAGCTAGGTGGGCCTCTAGGCCCCTGCAGGCCGGCATCTCCCCAACCTCCACAGTCCTTAATAGTGACAGCGTGCAGTGTTGTTGCAAGAGAAGGGCAATGGAGGAAGAAGACGGGCAGGGAAGACAGCACTAAAGAGGAGATGGCTCCTTGAATAAGCACGAGCTCCATAAATCAGGTGTGGGCCGGGTGATCTGGGGGGTAACTTGCATTCGGCTATTCTGCGGGAGGAGGGGCGGGGAGTAAAGGGGCTCAGTGTTCCGCAGAGAGGGGTCCTGAAGTGCCTTCCTTGGAAATTCTACCTTGCAGCCTCCCACCCTGAGAAACGTCTTTTGCGGAGACGAATGGGGGTAGGGTGGGAATAAAGGTGAGGAAGACTGGATAAAACTTGGGGTATTTGGGGGAGCGTGTTTTGATGAGGGATGGATGTTCTGGGCTCCCTCAGACCTCTGAGATCAGACCACCCTCTCTGGAGTCCACGTTTTCCAGGCTCAGTGGATCTTTTATCCAAAGAAAAATAAGAGAAGCCTCTCGCTTTGCTCTATTGAGCAGGGCTGTGTTTCCCACTGTGCCCCCTTGAGCCTGAGGGGGGTGGGGGCAGGTCTGGGCAAAGACATCTGGAGAAGGGGGGAGCTGGTAGAGTGCAAGGGAAGGTGGACCCCCACCACGCCCCACAAGCACCTGTCACTGAGCCTCCGGAAACCTGCTAGGCTCTGGGCTCCGGCCCCACACACCCACCTCCCACTCCTTGCTCCCGCCCGGCTCCCGAGCAGCTCCTCCCCCATCTCCCCTCTCCCAGCTTTCTCGCTCCAGCTCCTCCCCTCCTCCGCGCCTCCCCGCTCCCCTCCCCCTCCTCCGCGGCTTCCAGCCCCCGCCCCCGCCGCCGCCGATCTCCATCTCCGCAGTCTGGGCCGCTGGGCGCAGAGGCTGCCGCAGCCCCGGCGGCCACCGCCGCCTCCCCCAATCCCGCTACCTATTGTCTCCCACTCTACCCGGCCCTCCACCTCCCCCACAGCCATGGCGCACGAAACCGGGAGGAGCTCTCGTCTCGGGGGGCCCTGCGGGGAGCCGGCGGAGCTTGGAGGTGCGGTAGGGCCCTGCCCCGGCAGGGGTGGGGGCGGAGGGGACGCGCGCGCGGTAAGGGACTTTCGGCGGACGGGATGAAATGCACGATTCTCTGCCTAGGACCCCCTCCTCACGCCCGTTCCTTGCGCCCGCGGTGGCCCGGGGTTGGGGGGGGGTGGGGGACGGACTAGGGAAGGCAGAAGCTTGAGCGTGCCTGCCCCTCCCCACCCCCCAACCCTGGGGTGTTTCGCGTCCGGGCCGGTCAAGACTGAGCTCTAGCCTTCTGCGTGGCCTGATGGTGAGCTCATCTCCCCGCCCCCCACAAGCGGTTACTGGGCTCGCTGTTAATTAGAGCCTTCGCATGCCCATCCCAACCGCACCACCCACGCTCTCTCCTTGTCTTCTCCCTAGGTGATGCTAGCGAGGAGGACCACCCCCAAGTCTGTGCCAAGTGCTGCGCACAATTCACTGACCCAACTGAATTCCTCGCCCACCAGAATGCATGTTCTACTGACCCCCCTGTAATGGTGATAATTGGGGGCCAGGAGAACCCCAACAACTCTTCGACCTCTTCTGAATCCCGGGCGGAGGGCCAAAATAGTACCCAGGTCATGGAGGCAGAGCACAGCAACCCTCCGGATTCTGGGTCTTCAGTGCCCACAGATCCCTCCTGGGGCCCAGAGCGGAGAGTAGAGGAGTCTGCGGGGCACTTCCTGGTCGCTGCCACAGGTACAGCAGCTGGGGGAGGCGGGGGCCTGATCTTGGCGAGTCCCAAGCTGGGCGCAACCCCATTACCTCCAGAATCTGCCCCTGCACCCCCCCCTCCTCCTCCTCCACCTCCGCCCCCAGGGGTAGGCAGCGGCCACTTGAACATCCCTCTGATCTTGGAAGAGCTCCGGGTGCTGCAGCAGCGCCAGATCCACCAGATGCAGATGACTGAGCAAATCTGCCGCCAGGTGCTGCTGCTTGGCTCCTTAGGCCAGACAGTGGGCACCCCTGCCAGTCCCTCAGAGTTACCTGGGACGGGGACTGCGTCCTCCACCAAGCCCCTGCTTCCCCTCTTCAGCCCCATCAAGCCCGTCCAAACCAGCAAGACGCTGGCACCTTCCTCCTCTTCTTCATCCTCCTCGGGGGCAGAAACGCCCAAGCAGGCTTTCTTTCATCTTTACCATCCGCTGGGGTCGCAGCACCCTTTTTCTGCCGGAGGGGTTGGGCGAAGCCACAAACCAACCCCTGCCCCCTCCCCAGCCCTGCCTGGCAGCACAGATCAGCTGATGGCCTCCCCTCATCTGGCATTCCCAGGCACCACGGGACTATTGGCAGCACAGTGTCTTGGGGCAGCTCGAGGCCTTGAGGCTACTGCCTCCCCAGGGCTCCTGAAGCCAAAGAATGGAAGTGGTGAGCTGGGCTACGGGGAAGTGATGGGTCCCTTGGAGAAGCCCGGTGGACGGCACAAGTGCCGCTTCTGTGCCAAAGTATTTGGCAGTGACAGTGCCCTGCAGATCCATCTGCGTTCCCACACAGGTGAGAGGCCCTATAAGTGTAATGTCTGTGGCAACCGCTTTACCACCCGCGGCAACCTCAAAGTGCATTTTCACCGGCATCGCGAGAAGTACCCACACGTGCAGATGAACCCTCACCCGGTGCCCGAGCACCTAGACTACGTCATCACCAGCAGCGGCCTGCCCTACGGTATGTCCGTGCCGCCAGAGAAGGCCGAGGAGGAGGTGGCCATGCCCGGTGGAGGTGTGGAACGCAAGCCTCTGGTGGCCTCCACCACAGCACTTAGTGCCACGGAGAGCCTGACGCTGCTCTCCACCGGTGCAGGCACAGCCACGGCTCCTGCGCTGCCTGCTTTCAATAAGTTTGTGCTCATGAAAGCAGTAGAGCCAAAGAGTAAAGCTGATGAAAATACCCCTCCGGGGAGTGAGGGCTCAGCCATCACCGGGGTGGGAGAAAGTGGCACAGCAACCCGAATGCAGCTGAGTAAGCTGGTGACTTCGCTTCCCAGCTGGGCACTGCTTACCAACCACTTTAAGTCCACAGGTAGCTTCCCCTTCCCCTATGTGCTGGAGCCCTTGGGGGCCTCACCCTCCGAGACCTCAAAGCTGCAGCAACTGGTAGAAAAGATTGATCGGCAAGGAGCTGTGGCAGTGGCCTCTACTGCCTCGGGAGCCCCCACCACCTCGGCGCCTGCAACCTCGTCCCCCGCCTCGTCGGGACCTAACCAGTGCGTCATCTGCCTCCGGGTGCTGAGCTGTCCTCGCGCACTGCGCCTGCATTATGGCCAACATGGAGGTGAGCGGCCCTTCAAATGCAAAGTGTGTGGCAGAGCTTTCTCCACCCGGGGCAACCTGCGTGCACATTTCGTGGGCCACAAGGCCAGCCCAGCCGCCCGGGCCCAGAACTCCTGCCCCATCTGCCAGAAGAAGTTCACCAACGCTGTTACTCTGCAGCAGCACGTTCGGATGCACCTGGGGGGCCAGATCCCCAATGGTGGTACCACGCTCTCTGAAGGCGGGGGAGCTGCCCAGGAAAATGGCGCTGAGCAACCCACGGTCTCGGGGCCGGGGAGCTTCCCCCAGCAGCCGTCCCAGCAGCCGTCCCCGGAAGAGGAGTTGTCTGAAGAGGAGGAGGAGGACGAGGAAGAGGAGGAAGATGTGACTGATGAAGATTCCCTGGCAGGGAGAGGCTCAGAGAGTGGAGGCGAGAAGGCAATATCCGTGCGAGGTGACTCAGAAGAGGCCTCAGGGGCAGAGGAGGAAGTGGGGACCGTGGCGACGGCAGCGGCAGCAGCAGCCACCACGGGGAAGGAGATGGAAAGCAATGAGAAAGTGATTCAACAGCCTTCCCTGCTGCCGCCGCCTCCACCACCACCCGACAGCCTGGATCAAACACAGCCCATGGAGCAGGGAGGCGGTGATGTCGCCGGAGGCATGGAAGAGGGGGCCAGAGCGGAGAGGAGCTCGAGCCCAACGGCGGCACTCAGCCGGGAAGGGGAAGGCAGCGGCATCGCCTCGGTGGAGCTGAGCATGCAGGAGGCCATGAGAAAGGAGCCGGGCGAGAGCAGTAGCAGAAAGGCCTGCGAGGTGTGTGGTCAGACCTTTGCCACGCAGGCAGCCGTGGAGGAGCATCAGAAGACCCACCCCAAGGAGGGGCCGCTCTTCACTTGTGTTTTCTGCAGGCAGAGCTTTCTCGAGCGGGCTATCCTCAAGAAGCATATGCTGCTGGCTCACCACCAGGTACAACCCTTTGCCCCCCACGGCCCTCAGAATATTGCTGCTCTTTCCTTGGTCCCAGGCTGCTCACCTTCCATCACTTCCCCGGGGCTCTCCCCCTTTCCCCGAAAAGATGACCCCACGATCCCATGAGCCTATTTTTCTGTACCTGCTGCCCCTTGACCCAGGGAGCAGAAACCGAGAGCTCTGTAGAAGGACTTCTAAGATGTATGAGCCCTTATTTGTCTTTTTCTCTGAGTCCTTCTGTGATACTTCCCTAGTGGCTTCTCTCTAGTCCCCGAGCTTGGAAATAGTTGTGCTCACAGGGGGATGACCCCCTGATGAATTTTTCTTCCCTCTTCACTCACTGTACCTGAGGAAAATAGATTCTCTACAGCTTTCACCTTCCCAAGGGGAACCCTCTCCAGCTTCCCTGGGGTGACCCTTCTCCCCTCTCCTTTCTTCCTCTCCCTTTCCCTTTGGCAGGTGCACCTGAGCACCCACATTTGGAATTGCAGCCCAGCCCGAAGGGGCCGGCAGCTGTCTCTGGAGGGCCCAGTGCCACTCCTCTCTGGTGACCAGGTCAACCTGCAGGACTTCCTATCCCAGGACATTCCTGTCCAACTGGTGAGGGTAGGTCCCCTGTCTTTCTGGAACCAGTACACAGCTTTCCTGTCAAGTGACCTGCCCACCAAGCCCCGGAGTTCCAGCTCCACCTCCAGTACCACTTTAGGCCTGGCGCCACCAGTGCTGTTTGGCCCGGGAACTGTGGCTGGGAACGTGCCTCCAGCAATGGGATCCAGAGAGGCCAAGGAGAAGAGAGCCCCCCTCTTCCTATTTCGGTCTCCTGCATCCAAGGCAGTGCCTAAGAAGCCCACCACAGAAGAAAAGTAGCAAACTGTACATTCCTTCTTTTCCCTGCTCCAGAAGGTGCCAGCAGTGAAGACACAACAATATCTGTATCTGGTGGCCCGGCCCTAAGGGGTAGGGGGAAATGAAGGGCACATAGGACATTCTTCCCCGTACACTCCCGGTCAGGCGAAGGTGTTGGCTGATCAATGTGCCAAGACACCTCCAGCTTCTATTCCTTCATCATAGCCTCTCAAAGTTAGGAAACAAGCAGATGTCTTGCCAACAGGTCTCCTGTGGAATATTTTGGGAACTGCGAAGTTCATATCTTTAAGAAGCATTATTGGTGAGGGGGGTTGGAAGAGTAATGATGGAGAGTTAAAGAGTGTTGCTAAAGCATAGGGCTTGCTGGGAACCTATGAGATTAAGAAAAGGGCATGGTGTGAGGGAGGGGACCTCCAATTCTTGACTGGATGGGTCTCATGAATGTTCTTTTGGACTATTAGTGACTTGGTGTGCAGCACTGCACCACAGGTCATAGGGGATTTCCTAGCACTAGTGTGCTTCTAGTTTTAGATAACTCCCTCCTTTATTCCCTGGCCCCTTGGATTTTCCTTGTCTTCCTTTCTCAAGGCCTATTTCCTCCCCCATTTTGCCTGTCTATGGACCAGGGCTTACGTCTTTGCCACTGTCTGGGTCTTAGAGTCCCAGACTTTGGGAGACGAGCTCTAGGTGGTGTTCTCCCTGCCTCTCCGTCTTGTAATGAGATGTAGTATTTACTCTTAACATAGGATCATTTGGAACAGGAGTTTTGAGGAGGAGAGAGTGAGAGTTCTGCTACTGACTGACTTGAATGATGGTTTCTCCTCCAAAGGTATAGGCTCCAGAGCTTCCTAACATAGTAAAATGTGAAGAGCAGACAAGGGAGATACTAGTGTCTTTCCCTTTTCATTAAAAGTGTTTTAACCAAATATTTGTGTGCTTTTCCTTATTTCATGATTAAATAGCCAGCTGGGGTGTGATATGGGCATTCCCTAACATTGAGATTCCCTTCCCACCTACATCTCCTGCCAAAGCTGAACATATGGTGTTGAAATATTTAATTTATTCAGCCTTGTCCTAAAACAACCTCCAGTGAATGTAATTTCCCTGTGGAAATGGAGTTTATGTTCTCAAAAAGTAAAGGATTTGTCCATTGTGTGCAGTCATTGTCTAGATTTTTTCTTTGCTTAGAACTTTCCACCACCAGGCTTTTTTTGTTTGTTTGTTTTGTTGGAGGTTAGAAGCTGTTTCTTTGTCTTTCCTGAACCCCAGGCTAGCCTACCTGACATCAGTTAATCTGCAGAACCAAGATGAATTAATCTTTATGATCCTTGAGATCTGATGTTATAAACAGGAAAAAAAGTAATTCAGCACTAATAATTTCTACCAGCGGGATAATTTAAAGGAAATTCTTAGCAGAGGAAGTACGTGAGGAGTGGCGGTGTGAAATGAACCATATACATTTTTTACCTTGTCTCTCCACAACTTGGTGAGGTTTAGATTTGACTCTAAGACCTTGTTTTTTTAGAGAACAGTCCCCAGAATTTTTTTATAATGTGACTGAATGTTAGTGCTACATGGATGGGGCTGGTAAAATGGTTTGCCCAAAGTCACTCAGCCAATTAGTGGCAAACTTGGATTAAGGAACCCAGTGATCAGGGACAGTGCTTGTTTCCTGCTACACCATTTAAGACTCCTGATGTGAGACTGGCTGGCTGGCTGGAAGAGCAAAAGGAGGAGGTGAGTAAACCTATTCTTGGCTCAATTCAAAGTAAAGAACCAACGTTTGATTCTAGTTGCCCCCACTAGAGCAGTACCGGTCCCCTTTAAAAGGTCTTGGTGAACAGGAATATGTGGGAATCTTGTGAAGTCAACTGGGGAAGAAACAGCTTCTGCCTCTAATTCCTAGCAAAGCTTTGTAAATCTTTTTCTCCTTTCAGCCTATGGAAGGAGGTAGGTCACCAATCCTATTCTATTTACCTCCCCTACCCCCACTGGACATGGATAATGCCGTTTAAATAATTAAAGTAGACTTGCCCTCTCTTTATATGTCAGTTCCCATTATGGTAACAGCTGTTGGTAAGGCTTTGACTTGTGGATACTTCCTTAGGCAGGTCTGCACTGCGCCTGACTCCCCACACCCCTTCATTGCTCTACTTTATTTTCCCTTCTGTCTCCTTTTTATTCTCCTGCCCTGCTTTTTCTTCTTCGTTGACCTCTGTTATCTGACAGCTTTAATTTTTTTTTTCTTTTCTCTCGTCACCTTTAATTTATTCTGTCTCTTAGAGCCTTTAGTTTCTTCCTTCTTACAGCTCCTCCAATCCCCACCCTCAGCCTCCCATTTCTCACTCTCAATCACTTTTCATTTGATCATCTTTTCAGAAGGTGAATGAACTCTAACTTGCTGGAACGAGAATGTAAATAAATGTGGCTTGCAAAACAAATAAATATAGTGGATCCAGTTCAAACTGGATGGATGCAAAGCATCACTATTAAAAGGCAGATTTGCTCATTCATTCAGTTAATTTCTGAGGATTTATTTTGTTTCAGAGACCAAGTGTTGGGCAGGTCCAAAAGTAAGTAAGACACTTCTGCCCCTATGGGAGCTCAGTCTAAGATGAAGAAAAATATAAACTTTTTTTTATGGTGGTGTGGTAGTAAATAGTATGATAGACGCAAACAATGGCCTGCAGGTTCCCAGAGAGGGAAATAACTCATAATGCAAAGATGGAGAAGGGGGAGAGGGTGTACAATTCTCTTGAATTCAACTTTCATAATAACCACTCAAATATATTAATAATTCATTCAACAACCTAAGGACCAATGCAGTTATCATTTAAGAACCTATGTAAGATATGCCAAGTCCCCTTTGGCAGATACAGAGATGTGCTGCTTTAGAGGTTCCCCTTTAAGGAAGAACTGGCTACCTAGCTGCAAGAAGTCTGATTCACTGACATCCTTCAACCGCTCCACTCTTCAGCTCTGGCCAAAGACTGAGCAAGATGGTGAGTGGTACGGGAGCTTAGGCATTTCCATGAAACATGGCACTCTAATGAGCGTTTTTACTCTGGAAGTCCCCATTGGACTGGCAGAGATGGTCAGGTCTGCCTCATAGTCTGACAGTTCTTCCTGCTCCAAACTCATTTTACCCCCTTTTCCTTTTACAGGTGTTACTCCCCATTAAAACTTTTGGAATCTTAATTCTGCCTTCCATCTGGTTCTCGGAGTTTTCAACCTGTATTACTCATGAAAAAGGCCTAGATTCTATTGGCACATTTTCATCTTTCACAAACTCCTACCACTGAGGCTCTGGTTATCATTACTGGAACTTGTTAGTAAACCAAGGAGTGGGTGTCTCCTGACCAGCAAGACAGACTTCACTAGTATTACTCTCAATTAGACCCAACTTTGACTTTTCTTCTCCTTGTTTTTTTCTAACGTTTAACTTTTTTTTTTTAAGATTTTATTT